>NC_142812.1:28851932-29151932 GCF_049724085.1 Artemia sp. Qi Xiang Cuo | reverse complement strand
GGAAAGCTTTTTGTGTGGCAGCGTGACTTCAATTTTAAAAAGAGGTAAACCACCAACAGATTGCTCTTCTTACCGTCCAGTTTCTGTTTCTTGCAATATTAGTAAGGTCTTTGAGTATATTCTTTTACCTAATTTAACTCGAAATATTTCTTTCTTTGGTGAAAATCAACTTGGTTTCAGACCTGGTGTGGGGTGCCAACATGCTCATCATGTCCTTTCTTCTATTCTACTTTCTAATTCTTCTAAGGGTAAAGGCGTATACCTCTGTACACTTGATCTTTCAAAGGCTTTTGATTCTGTTGTTCATAACCAGCTTTTCTTTTCTTTGGCTTTTTCTGGTGTTAATTTTTCGGTTATTTACCTTCTACGGTTTTGGTATTCTAATTCTTACCTCTGCCTGAAATCTTCTCCTGAAACAACTATTAAAGTGCTTCGTGGCGTTAGGCAGGGATCTGTTTTATCACCAATCCTGTTCAAAATTTGTATTTCTACTGTTCTGGAAAAGATCTCAGGCACTTATTTTTCTGGTTCTACTGATATTTCTTACATTGCCTATGCTGATGACATTCTGTTGATTAGTTGTACTAAGTCTGCTCTTTCTTCGATGGTTTCCTTAGTTTCTCAGTCTTTCCTAAATATTGGTCTATCCCTGAATCTTGACAAGTGTGAATTCTTATCTTATAATCTGTCTTCGCCTTCTCCTCTGGTATGTAATGAATTTTCTGTACTTTGTGTCTCTTCCTTTGGGTGGCTTGGTATTACTGTTTCTAATTCTCTAGCTCTCTTTCGTAAAAAGATCGTTACTCATTCAGTAAGAATAACTTAGTTCAGTAAATCAAAAATTTTAGCAAACCGTGGAAAATATGGCACACGAGCTATTGGGCACTTATTCTTGACTTTTTCTGATCATTATGTACTTTTTTTTTTAGATGTTCATTCTGTTCTCAAGCTAAAGAATTTGAATAAGATTAAAGTTACATATTTCAAATTTTGCAAATTTCTTCTTTCTCTGCCGCCATGGACTAGAAATTGGTATCTAGTTAAAAATTTCTATGTTATGGATGTAACTCAAAAGCTTGGTGACCTACACAAAAAGCTTTCTGCAGATGCATTTTGTAATTTTGACCCTGACCACGGTCTTTTACAGTTTAATTTAATTGCTAGTGTTTGATGAGTTCTTTTTTTTTTGTTTTTCTTTTTTATTATTATGTACTCCACTTGTACTACTTTTTGTTAGTTGTGGGTAATAAATGATTGATTGATTGATTGAATGTGAAGAATAAAATCTGTTTTTTGACAAGAAACTATACATCTTTATACAAGATGGTGAATGATGTTGTAACTATAGGTTACAATCATAAATGATTCTATAGTAAAACTATAATAATAAATTTAATAAGATTTGCATTCTTGTAGGAACCTATTGCAGGAGAACAAGCTTCTCTTCATCCCTGGTATTTGGTATGCAGCAGGCTTGTATAATTGTGATGCTTGTTGTTGCTGCTGTTGTGATGATGTTGTTGCATGTCTTCTAGCCATGTATTTTGTTTTGCTTTGTTTTTGTTCATCATTACTTTAGATATGTTTTCTATTCCATTACTTTAGCTGTTTTGGAATGGTCTTTTTGCATTGAGTAGACCAGGTTTAGACAAAAATTTCTTCTTATTGTTTAAATAATGTATCATTTTCAACAAAAGTGAATTTGTGTTTTTCAGGTTGTCCTGTAGGACAACCTTTATATATATATATATATATATATATATATATATATATATATATATATATATATATATATATATATATATAGTTTTTTGGCAGGTAATTAGTGAGAGGTTGGGGCTCATCTTTTTATGTTTTCATTTTGTTTGGGTTTTTTCTGCATTCCTGGCTATAGAGCCTCTTGTGAGGGGGGGGGGTATAAGATGATGTGTGTGATTTGCTTTTTTAGATTTATTGTTATTATGTTGAATAAATCTGCACATCTATCACCCACTTCTCATAAAAATCCTGCTGATAGACCTACCTCCTTTCTCCCCCATTTTTGCTGTTTCTGCCTTTGGTAGATTATAATGTATCCTTTGAATCAAATTGCTTCTATCTAAATTTTTTTTCTCTAGGTGGTGGAAGATGTACCACATAACATTTGTGCTGTTTCTGTTTATCAAGGATCAAAATTGTCAAGCCCCTGATGTACCTGTTAGTGATTCTTATTTTTCTCCAAAAAGGTAAATCTTTGTTTATGGTAAAAGGTAAATGTATTATAATATTGGTACTTTGTTGTATAGCACCTCATATTCTAATAGGTACCATAATGCTGAGCAATTTGCCTGCTACAGGAATCCAGCTAGCATTTCTATCATTACTGTGTTTGCTCTTACTTCCTTTCATGTAAAGAGGTTTAATAAACAGTTTTCTGAAATATCTAGTTCTTTGTCTTTGGAAAAAAACTATATTCATAGTTTCCAGGTTCTTATCTCTACATTTTTAACCATATGTCAAAAACTCTGCTGTATGCTGTATTATCAGTGCCTGAAACCTTATTAGGTCTCAAACCCTTTAAAACTGTCACTAACTACTCCTTACTAAATAAATCTTCTGTGGAAAATAGCTAAATAAATATTCTAGGAGTAATATTTTTGCTCCTGATTTATCAAAGTTATTTTATTATTTTGTTTATCACTGCATATAGTTTTATCATGGTATGGTCTGCTCTAAAATGTTTACTTATTTCTCATTAACATTCTGCTCATTAGGATAAGATAAGATTTATTTCAAAAAACAATTACCACAAGCCTGGCTGGGCTAAATTTGTATTTTGGGGTAACAATAAAAACAGAATAACATCCAGAAAGGTTTAAAAACAGTTATACACATAAAACTGGCTTAAAAATGCACCATCATTTTATCAAAATTGTCAAGAAAAGCACCAAACAAATCAATAAAAAGTTAAAAATCATGTACATATACAGGCCATACCAAGTCAGAAAATCAAAACAAATAGCCTACAACTAGTAAATAAAAAAGGGTAATTAAAAGCATAAAAAGGAAGAGAAAAGTAAATTAGCAGTAAACTAGTTGGACATTTTTTTATAAATTTTGTCCATAAAGCATATTTACTTGTTGTTAATTGAGCAATACATTACTAATTGAGGGCCCTCTCATATCTTTAACCAGGGCTAGGCCTAGTTCAGACTCACTGCTTCCCTTCAATCTCCTAACATGCCATTACAACATCTTACTATTATGCCATCTCATCACATTCTTCAGATCCTTTGCAATGTTTTCTATAGCCTCTGCTTTGCCCTTCTTTAGTGTAAACTTTAATGCCTTCTTTTTCCTGATTTCTCTTTTATTCCCATATGATCTATCACATCAAGATTTTATTTGCAAAATTTCTCTTTTACCAATCCTTAAACTTTTTCACTAGTATTTTTAGCTGTTTTTCTAACTTTCCTCTGTAGAACATCTTTGGTACTTTGGAAACTTTTTTTTTTTAATTATTTCCCCTACAATCCAATTTTCAAATTCTAAATTTTCAAATTTCATATCTAACTGCTATTGGCTCCTTCTTGCTAAACCTGGAAAAATAGAAAAAAAAGGAGACATATCACCACTATCTATTAAAAACTGTGATTTACCTTGTTGAAGTATGGGGGCTGTAATGCTCCTATATAGGTTTTTGACCACCATGATTCAAATGGTTAAGCTTTCATTTCGATTCAATACCATTTTTGAGGGTATTCAGGCTATTTTTGAATTTCTGATTAATGTGTAATTAAATTTACTATGAAGATTGGTAAAAAAAGACAGTTACCAATCCTGATTCAGCTTCAATTGGCAATCCTTCTTTACTTTACAGTTTTTTCAAAACATCTTTTTCAAATTTTTGGCTATTATGGGCTAGGATTTGTTCTTTACTAGGTTGCAGCTGCTGCACAACCATGATTATCAACGCGGAGTTTATCTATTTCATAACTACTTGGTAAGTATTCACCCTTTGTGAAGTTAAACTTTGAATTTAGTCTGGATACTGCTAAATGATGATCCTTACTTTCACCATCCATAACCCCACTCATATACGCATTATTCTATACTGCTAGTCTTTGGTTTAAAATAACATAATCTGTCAGGGTAGTTGCCTCTCAATTATGTGGGTATTTATTAACTATGTGTCATTTATAACCAAGTGCTATATTGGTCATAGCTAGATTACTGCACTTACAAAGCTGTTGCACTCTGTTATGATTGCTATTTTTCTTCTCAGTATCTACAGCTTAAGCTAGGTTACAGTCCATCCCTCTTTGGTCCAATGTGGAGATTAAAGTTACATAATAAAAATATTCTATTTCTTGCTGGAATCTTGGCTATTTGTTCTGGAAACCGTATCAACAGCTCTTTTGAGTCACTACTGTTTCTGTCAGTCTGTCTTTTGGCATTTTGCAGCCATAAAAGTTTGAAACAAACATAATTCTATTTCCCTTGGGTTTCTAGTTGCCAAGCAAAAGATAAAAAAAAAATCATGGAAACAATGTGATAGATATTAATCTAAGTACTTTATCGACAGTCTAGCCCTATCGTCACCTGGGAGCGGAACTGACGTAAGTAAAGAACACAAAATCCAACAGTTTGTGGTTATAAACTGTAAGTAAAGAGCAACCCAGCTCAATAGTAACCAAAACTCTAAAACACGGGATTTTGATATCAATAGATTCATCAAAAGAATTAGATTTTAATACTGATTTCAAATATATAAGTTTCGTCATGTTTAGTCCTACCCGTCAAAAGTTACGCGCCTGAGAAACTTTGTCTGATTTTTGAAAAAAAGGGGAAAGACCCCCTAAAAGCTATAGAACCGAAATGAAAATCACACCATCAGATTCAGCGTATCAGAGAATCGTACTGTATAGGTTTCAAGCTCCTATCTGCAAAAATGTGGAATTTTTTATTTTTTGCCAGAAGAAAGATCACGGATGCGTGTTATTTGTTGTTGTTTGTTTTGTTTTTTTCCCTAGGAGTGATCGTATCGACCCAGTGGTCGTACAATATCGTGGGAGGCTCATTTGAACGGAAACTAAAAGTTCTAGTGGCCTTTTTAAGTGACCAAAAAATGGAGGGCAACTAGGCCCCCTCCCACCCTCATGTTTTTCCCAAAGTCACCCGATCAAAATTTTTAGATATCAAATTTTTTCAGCAGGGTCGAAAATATGATAACTATGTTTTTTAGGATGATTTAATCACGAAAATCCCTGGGGGGAGGGCTGAAAGCTATGAACTATACCAATTGTTCACATACAGTATTTGTTATTGGGAAGTATACAGACGTTTTCAAGGGTTTTTTCTGTCAGTGGGGGGGGGGGGGGGGGGTTATGTGGGAGTATTTTTCTATGGGGGAAGGGACTTTGCTATGAAAGGGGCGCCGGATTTCCCAGTATTATTTAAAAAAACGATCAGAAATTAAATAAAACAAAACAAGTTTTTCAACTGAAAGTAAGGAGCAACATCAAAACTTAAAACGAATAGAAATTATTACGTATATGATTGGGTTCGCCCCCTAGTCAATACGTCGCTCTTTAAGCCAAAGATTTTTTAGTACTTTCATAAGAGCTATTTATTCTAATTAATGGCCTTTGTGATTAAGGGGTCCGGGGCGAACCCCCTAATATATGTATTAAGAATATATGGGTATAGAAGTTCGTTGCTTCAGTTAATTCGTAAGTTACGTAATTTATTACTAATAAGAACGTTCATAAATAAAATTAAACAAGTTTCGAGAAAGCCATTTAACCAAATAAAATTAAAATTAATATGTTTTTTTTAATTTTTAATGTACGGTGAGCCAAAATCAAAACCTCTATTAATTCAAAAACGTTCAAAAATTAAATTAAAAAAAAACAAGTTTTTTTTAACTGAAAGTAAGGAGCAACATTAAAACTTAAAACGAACAGAAATTAGTACATATATGAATGGGGCTGTCCCCACTTCAACGCCTCGCTCTTTAAGCTAAAGTTTGACTCTTTCTCACAACTCTATTTTTCAAAAAAGTAAAAAACTTTAGCGTAAAGAGCGAGGCGTTGAGGAGGGGACAGCCCCTTTCATATACAGGATAATTTCTGTTCCTTTTAAGTTTTAATGTTGCTCCTTACTTTCAGTTAAAAAAAACTTGTTTTTTTTGTTGTTTTTTTTTATTTCGAGAAAAACGCGGTTGAATGTTTGCAACCTTGCAGAACAGAAAGGGTTAGACTAAAAAACGTGAAAAAATTACATGCTAGTGTAGTGTAGTGTGTTGTGGTAGTGTAGACTACTATGGCTGATATGCACAACATCTTCTCAACCTAAACAAGGCTTAGAGGCATACTTATTCTTTATAAGTCCTTCTTCTTCTTCTATTTAACAGCAGGCGGGATTCTTAGTAAAACTATTTAGCCCTTTTCCTTTTGCTTCACTCTGGGCTACAGAGCTACTGGCTTGATTGTCTCATATTTATTAGATATATTCAGATATCTTTCAGCAGATCTTTCGACTCTAGGAGTTCAAATATAAGATGATAGATGTCGATTTCTGTGCTCTGTGTGCAGGTATAGTTGGCTAGGCTCTTGGCTGATAGTGGGATTTTGTGGTGTTTGAAGTATTTTAACAGTTTACAAAGCAAGGTATGTTGTGCAGACGTCAGCATATTACATTCAAATAGGCAATGGTCAATTGTTTCATTATTCATATTATAGTCCTAATCGTTTCCTTCTTCTTCTTCTATTTAACAGCAGGTGGGCTTTTCAGTAAAACTATTTATCCCTTTTCCTTTTGCTTCACTCTGTGGGCTACAGAGCTACTGGCTTGATTGCCTCATATTTATTAGATATATTCAGATATCTTTCAGCAGATCTTTCGACTCTAGGAGTTCAAATATAAGATGATAGATGTCGATTTCTATGCTCTGTGTGCAGGTATAGTTGGCTAGGCTCTTGACTGATAGTGGGATTTTGTGGTGTTTGAAGTAATTTAATCGTTCTTCTTCTTCTTTTATTTAACAGCAAGTGGACTTTTCAGTAAAACTATTTAGCCCCTTTCCTTTTGCTGCACTCTGTGGGCTACAGAGCTACTGTCTTGATTACCTCATATTTATTAGATATATTCAGATATCTTTCAGCAGATCTTTTGACTCTAGGAGTTCAAATATAAGTTGATAGCTGTCGATTTCTATGCTTTGTGTGCAGGTATAGTTGGCTAGGCTCTTGGCTGATAGTGGGATTTTGTGGTGTTTGAAGTATTTTAACAGTTTACAAAGCAAGGTATGTTGTGCAGACGTCAGCATATTACATTCAAATAGGCAATGGTCAATTGTTTCATTATTCATATTACAATGCCTGCAAAGAGGGGACAAGGGAATTGAGCCGCTTGAATTAGAAAGCTTATATGAGAATGCAAGGAAATTTAGTCCATTTGTTCCAGAACGAATTCTATGATAAATTTTAGAAAGATACTTATTGGGAAAAGGGGAGAGGATAGGATTAATCTTATTAAAATTAAAATCTGATAGCCTCCATCGGTAAATATCTCTGATCGGAATTGGTCTTCCACTTGGCTGGTCAATATTTATAGCATTTTTTGCTATTTCATCAACCTGATGATTACCACTTATGCCAGAGTGGCTAGGAATATACTGAAAGTAAGTTTTTATGCCACTTGAAGCAAGATTATCAATAATACTGAGACAATGATAAGTGTCAATGTCCAACTTATATTGAGGAACTGAGGCCAGCAACTCAAAGCTTGATAAAGAGTCGGACTAGATGATAATATTATTCGAATTTTCAATCAAAGGTTGGTTTTGCTTAAGGTGTTCTAATGCCATGATTATGGCATTTAACTCAGCAGACATTATAGATAAATTATTAAATAATCTCTCGCCCATTGCAATTTTCAGGTGAGGAAGGAAAACACCACTTGCAACCTTCTCATCCATTTTTGACCCATCAACAAATATTTGGAAGTGATTTTTATAGGTAATTGTATTAAGTTCTGCAAATTTTTTCTGGACAAAAGCAATGGGGGTTAAATCTTTATTCCATTTTGAAAATTCAGTATTTATTATGGGAAATGACCAATTCCATGGAGGGGATTGGGGGAAAGTAGGTGCAATAGACTTTGCTGGTACAGGGAACTTCTTTTGAATATTGGCATACTCATCTGCAATACCTCTATACATTGCTGGATTTCTTAACCAATTATGTAATGTGTGTGATCTATATGATTCAATTTCTGTAAGATGTTTTATCAAGAGAAACCTATGTCTCTCTCTTATTGTTGTTAATCCACTCTCCATAAGCAGAAACTTGGTGCTTGTGGGTTTCCTAAGACCAAATATGAGGCGTATTATATCATTTTGTGCTGTTTCAATTTTTTGCATCTGGGTCTTTGCACATGCACCATAGACAATGAGCCCATAGTCAATATGGGGTCTTATATGTGATTTATAAAACTGGAGTAAGGTTTTCTCCTTACAACCCCAGGGTGTGGAAAGAAGTCTTTTTAGTATATTTGCTTTTCTATAACATTTTTTTATTGTGTTTGAAATGTGGAGGTGGAAATTTAAGTTTTTGGTCAAGCATGAGACCTAGGTAATTAATATAATTATCTTCTGGAATAGTTGTTTTATTTAGAGTTAGTTTTGCACTAACATGGTTTCGCTTCCGGTGAAATTGGATTATTTTTGACTTGGTGGGTGCAATGGGTAAATCTGAATATTGAGAGAATTTTTCAAACTGGAAAAGTGACTTTTGCAGATTTGACTGTGCTATCTGAAAGGTGTTGCCAGATGACCATAGCACCAGATCATCAGCATATTGTAGATTCGTGTGGGGTAGGTTCATGTCCCAGAGATATAGGGCAAAAAGGAGGCAACTGAGGACTGCTCCCTGAGGTAGGCCTTTGGATATTGTCTTTTGGGGTGAAGAGGCTGAACTAACACAAACAATGAAACTTTGCACTTCTATGAATGATTTAATAAAGGGTACTAGCTTAGGAGGTACTCCAAGGTTTGCAAGCTTATTTAAAAGGATCTGGTGGTTCACATTGTCATAAGCTCCTTCAAAATCTAGGAAAGCTGCCACTAGGATGTTATTTTTTGAGAAAGATTCATTTATTGCATTTGTTAGCAAAATGAAAGCATCTGTTGAGGAGTGGTATTTCCTGAATCCAGTTTGAGTGTGTGGGATCATGTTATTTTTCTCAACAAACCAGAGGAGGCTGTGATAAATCATTTTCTCCATTATTTTCCCCATCACAGGTGTAATCATTATGGGCCTATAAGACTCAGGGTTATCTTTTGGTTTATTTTTCTTTAGGATTGGTAGGAGGGACGAACATTTCCATATATTGGGGAACCTAGAAGATGCCCAAGCGTGATTATAACAATTTAGCAGTTCTTGTTTGTATGAAGGTTTGAGATTCTTTATCCATGTAGGGTGTATATTGTCATAGCTACTGCTAGTTTTGGACCTAATATGATGTATTGCATTATTCAATTCCTGGATTGAAAATGGATTAGTTATGTACTCGGATCCTGGGTGTGGTTGGTAACTAGGGTTCATAGGAATTGTGGACAGCTTGCTTTGATTATTTGATGTTAGCTTATTAACAAAAAGAGTTGCAAATAGGTTAGCCTTTTCATTATCATTGTCATAATGGGTATTATTATGTATAAGCTCATACAGGAGTGGGTTGGGAGAAGTCTTTTTCCCACATATGTGGCTTATGACTTTATGTATAATTGGTTCATTTGTTTCTCTGCAGAGATTATTTGCAAAATTATTCCAGTATTTATATTTAGCATCTATTATAGTCCTTTTTAGATTAGATTCTGCTTGTAATTTTTTTAAATATGTAGTAGGTGTTGGTTTTTTTATGAATTCTGTCCTAGCTGCCTTTTTTATCCTCCATTTATTTATGCAATAATTTGTCCACCATGCTTTAGGAATTTGTTTAGGGAATGTTTTCTTAGGTGTTGTCCTGGGGATGGCATGATTAGCTGTATTTATTAGTAAAGATGTCAAGGCTTCAGCATGTGTGTCAACTGTTGTATTAGAAATGCATGAACTTTGGGTGAAACTTGTAATTTCATCATTTAGCTTATTTTGGAAAATAGACCAATTTGCTTTAGTGTTGATATATTTGGATGTATGAGATAAAGTTTCAGCAGGTTCATTTAGGGAGCAAACTATAGCAAAGTGGTCTGTACATAGACTATCAATTTTATTTATGTAAATTTTGTTCAAAAAATTTAAAGACACAATTTGTAGGTCAATTGTGGAGAAATTGCCACTTTTGGGGTTGAAATAAGTATTCAGGTTTGGAGGGGTAGCAACAACTAATTCATTATTATTTGAAGTCATATGCTCAATAAATTTACCAGCTTTATTTGCTGGTTTATTCCCCCACAAAAGGCTGTGGGCATTGAAATCTCCACAAATAATGATATTTTTTAACATATTAGAATTATTTATATAATTAAAGAACTCCTTGGCATCTGTAGTTTGGCCATTAGGGTTATAAAAGCTTATTATGTAAGTTTTTAAATTATTCTGCCAAACACTTATACCAATTACATCAACATCATTTTCAAAATCTGGAAATTTGATGCCACAAAATTTTATGTTATTATTAACTAATAAAGCTACACCACCTCCTTTTCTCTCTGAAGATCTATCCTTTCTCAGGATAGTATATCCCAGAGACTTAATTTGTTGATTTTGGGTTAAATGAGTTTCTTGGAGGCAAGCAATATTAATTGAATTATTATTCATAAATGATGTTAGTTCATTTAGTTTATTTTCTGTGAGTGATCTTACATTCCATTGGAGTATTGATAAATGTTGTGTTGTTGATTTATTCTTCATATGAATGTGTATCAATGTTCAGCTTTGTTAAGAGTAAAGCAAGATCTTTTTTTGCTTGAATGAGCATATCATCTGGGATGTAAATTTTTCTCAATTCTGCAATAATATTTGTTTTCTGTAGTTGATGTATGTTCATGGCCTGAACTGCATTACAGTTTAGAATGAATAAGGATATATTTGGGGATTGAATTTTTGGTAGTGCATCCTGTTTGTTGTTTAATGGATTAATTCCTGGTAGTGTTTCTGGTTTGTTTCTTCTTGGGAGGGAGGGCCAGGCTGGCCTCATCTCACCGGACAAGGAGGCTTGTTGGCTTGGTGATTGCTTCTGATAGGGATTTGAGCGAGGGGGCTTAGAAGATGGTGTTTTATCGGGGGTGCTTGATGCATTGGGGGCATTTGACTTGGGGGTTTTGGTTGGTTTCATTACAGGCTTTATTTGGTATTGTTGGGCAGAATTTGCTTCCATTGCTGCAAAGGGGTATGGGATTGCCTTCTCGGTTGATATTTGGAGTGTTAGAGCTCTTTTCTAGTATGCAGGGCATAATGATTTATTTGTAGATTCATGTGGGCCTTTGCAATTGATGCATGTAGGCTGAGTGTTTTTGCAAGTTGTCAGCTCTTTAGGATGGAAAGATTTACAATTACTACACTCTTGAAGAATTTCATTGCATTTGTTTGTTGTGTGTCCCAGTTTGAAACACTTGTGACACTGAAAAGGCTTAGGTTTGTATTCCTTGTGTGGTTTGATTTTCCCAAATAGGAATAATTTTTCTGGGATATCAATTTTATCCTTGAGTGTGAATAAGAAGGATCTACTAGTTTTTAGGCCATTAGAGTTGGGTTTTCCAAGTTGGGTAACATCCTCAACTGGGATTGTGTTTCCAGCCCTATCTGAAAGGCCTTCTTTTAACTCCTGAGTAGATATCTCTGGGGGAACATTATAAACTACTATTTTTGCTGGTGATTGTTTTGGGTTCCAATTAGATGCCATAATTGGGATATTCAGAAGGGATTTAAGGTTAATTATTGTATCTGCTGATTTCTGATCTTCTACAGCTATTAGCAGAGATCTATCACGGTTAATGTTAAGAGAGAATATTGATTTTAGCAATTTAAAAATTGCAACTCTTATTGCAGTGATCATTTTTATTTCAAAGGGGGTAGTGGAAGTAATTTTAAGGTAAATTCCTAAGTTTTTGGAGGGAGGATCTTGGGCAGGGAGAGGGGAAATGCTTTTAATTGGGGAGATTTTTTTCCTTTTTTAGAACTTCTAGAGAGGACCTCTTGAAACCCATTATCATCATTTATGGTTACATTAGCCCCTACACTTATCATTGTCCTATTCTCCGAATTGGAGCTATCATTTGAACTTTGAGAAAGTGTGCTTGACCAGCCAAGATGGGTATCTTTCACTATGGCACATTCACTGGAATTTGATTTGGGATCTGGGGGGACATTTTTTTTTGGGACATCTATATACCTGTCCTTCTTCTTCTTCTTCTTCTAATTCACAGCA
The DNA here is from genome assembly GCF_049724085.1 of Artemia sp. Qi Xiang Cuo. NCBI lineage: Eukaryota > Metazoa > Arthropoda > Branchiopoda > Anostraca > Artemiidae > Artemia > Artemia sp. Qi Xiang Cuo. The sequence continues at coordinate 29,139,524 of NC_142812.1, read as the reverse complement.
GGCGGGCTATTCAGTTGGTACTATTTAGCCCTCTTCTTTTTGCTTCACTCTGTGGGCTACAGAGCTACTGTCTCGGCTGTCTCTTATTTATTAGATATTCTCAGATATCTTTCAGTAGATCTTTTGACTCAAGGAGTTCAAATATAAGATGATAGATATCGATGTCTGTGCTCTGTGTGCAGGTATAGTTGGCTAGGCTCTTGCCTGATAGTAAGATTTTGTGGTGTTTGAAGCATTTTAACAGTTTATAAAGCAAGGTATTTTGTGTAGACATCAGCATATTGCATTCAAATAGGCAATGGTTAATTGTTTCATTATTCATATTACAATGCTTGCAAAGAGGGGACAGGGGAATTGAACCACTTGAATTAGAAAACTTATATGAGAATGCAAGGAAATTTTGTCCATTTGTTCCAGAACGAATTCTATGATAAATTTTAGAAAGATACTTATTGGGAAAGGGGGAAAGGATAGGATTAATCTTATTAAAATTAATATCTGATAGCCTCCATCGGTAAAGATCTCTAATTGGGATTGGTCTCCCACTTGGCTGGTCAATATTTATAGCATTTTTTGCTATTTCATCAACCTGATGATTACCAGTTATGCCAGAGTGGCTAGGAATGTACTGAAAATAAGTTTTTATGCCACTTCAAGCAAGATTATCAATAATACTAAGACAATGATAAGTGTCGATGTCCAACTTATTCTGAGGAGCTGAGGTCAGCAACTCAAGGCTTAATAGAGAGTCGGAATATATGATAATATTATTTAAATTTGCAATCAAAGGTTGGTTTTTCTTAAGGTGTTCTAATGCCATGATTATGGCATTTAACTCAGCACACATTGTAGATAAATTATTATATAATCTTTCGTCCATTGCAATTTTCAGGTGGGGAAGGAAAACACCACTTGCAACCTTCTCATTCATTTTTGACCCATCAACAAATATTTGGATGTGATTTTTATAGGTAATTGTATTAAGTTCTGCAAATTTTTTCTGGACAAAAGCAATGGGGGTTAAATATTTATTCCACTTTGAGAATTCATTATTTATTATTGGACTTGGCCAATTTCATGGGGGGGGGGCATCGGGGGAGTGGGTGCAATAGACTTTGCTGGCATGGGGAACTTTTTCTGAATATTTGCATACTCATCTGCAATGCCTGTATACATGGCTAGATTTCTTAACCAATTATGTAATGTGTGTGAGCTATTTGATTCAATTTTTGTAAGATGTTTTATCAAGAGAAACCTACGTCTCTCCCCTATTGTTGTTAATCCACTCTCCATAAGCAGAAACTTGGTGCTTGTGGGTTTCCTAAAACCAAATATGAGATGTATTATATCACTTTGTGTTGTTTCAATTTTTTGCATCTGGGTCTTTGCATATGCACCATAGATGATGAGCCCATAGTCAATATGTAGTCTTTTATGGGATTTATAAAACTGGAGTAAGGTTTTCTCCTTACAGCCCCAGGGTGTGGAAAGAAGTCTTTTTAGTATACTTGTTTTTCTATAGCATTTTTTTTATTGTGTTGGAAATGTGGAGGTGGAAATTAAGTTTTTGGTCGAGCATGAGACCTAGGTAATTAATATGATTATTTCTGGAGTAGTTGTTCCATTTAGAGTTAGTCTTGCATTACCATGATTTCGCTTTCAGTGAAATTGGATTATTTTTGACTTCGTAGGTGCAATGGGTAAATATGAATATTGAAAAAAAATTTCAAATTGGAAAAGTGACTTTTGCAGCTTTGACTGTGCAATCTCAAAGGTCTTGCCAGATGACCATAGTACCAGATCATCAGCATATTGTAGATTTGTATGGGGGAGATTCATGTCCCAGAGATACAGGGCAAATAGGAGGCAGCTGAGGACTGCTCCCTGAGGTAGGCCTTTGGTTATTGTCTTTTGGGGTGAAGAGGCTGAACCAACACAAACGATGAAACTTTGCACTTCTATGAAGGATTTAATAAAATATACTAGCTTAGGGGGTACTCCAAGGTTTGCAAGTTTGTTTAAAAGGATTTGGTGGTTCACATTGTCATATGCCCCTTCAAAATCTAGGAAAGCTGCAACTAGGACATTATTTTTAGAGAAAGATTCATTTATTGCGTTTGTTAGCAAAATGAAAGCATCTGTTGAGGAGTGGTGTTTCCTGAATCCAGTTTAAGTGTGAGGGATCATATTATTTTTTTCAACAAACCAGAGGAGTCTGTGATACATCATTTTCTCCATTATTTTCTCCATCAGAAGAGTTACCACTATTGGCCTATAAGACTCAGGTGTATCTTTTGGTTTATTTTTCTTTAGGATTGGTAGGAGGGACGAGCATTTCCATATATAGGGGAACATGGAAAATGCCCACGCGTGATTATAACAATTTTGCAATTCTTGTTTGTATGAAGGTGTGAGATTCCTTATCCATGTAGGGTGTATATTGTCATAGCTGCCGCTAGTTTTGGTTCTAATATGATGTATTGCATTATTCAGTTCTTGGATTGAAAATGGATTAGTTATGTACTCGGATCCTGGGCGTGGTTGGTAACTTGGGTTCATAGGAATTGTGGACAGTTTGCTTTGATTATTTGATGTTAGCTTATTAACAAAAAGAGTTGCAAATAGGTTAGGTTTTTCATTATCATTGTCACAATGGGTATTATTATGTATAAGCTCATACAGGAGTGGGTTGGGGGAAGTTTTTTTCCCACAGATGTGGCTTATGACTTTATGTATAATTGGCTCTTGTGTTTCTCTGGAGAGATTATTTGCAAAATTATTCCAGTATTTAAATTTAGCATCTATTATAGTCCTTTCTAGATTAGATTCTGCTTGTAATTTTTTTAAATATGTAGTAGGTGATGTTTTTTTTATGAATTAGGTCCTAGCTGTCTTTTTTATCCTCCATTTATTTAGGCACTCATTTGTCCACCATGCTTTAGGAATTTGTTTAGGGAATGTTTTCTAAGGTGTTGTCCTGGGGATAGCATGATTAGCTGTATTTATTAGTAAAGATGTCAAGGCTTCAGTATGTGTGTCAACTGTTGTGTTGGAAATGCATGAACTTTGGATGAAACTTGTAATTTCATCATTTAGCTTATTTTGGAACATAGACCAATTTGCTTTTGTGTTGATATATTTGGAGGTATGAGATAAAGTTTCAGCAGGTTCATTTAGAGAGCAAACTATAGCAAAGTGGTCTGTACATAGACTATCAATTTTATTTATGTAAATTTTGTTCAAAAAATTTAATGACACAATTTGTAGGTCAATTGTGGAGAATCTGCCACTTTTGGGGTTGAAATATGTATTCAGGTTTGGAGGGGTAGCAACAGCTAATTCATTATTATTTGAAGTCATGTGCTCAATGAATTTACCAGCTTTATCTGCTGGTTTATTCCCCCACAAAAGGCTGTGGCCATTGAAATCTCCACAAATAATGGTATTTTTTAACATATTAGAATTATTTATATAATTAAAGAAATCCTTGGCATCTGTAGCTTGGCCATTAGGGTTATAAAAGCTTATTATGTAGGTTTTTAAATTATTCAGCCAAACACTGATACCAATTACATCAACATCATTTGCAAAATCTGGAAAATTGATGCCACAAAATTTAATATTATTATTAACTAATAAAGCTACCCCACCTCCTTTTCTCTCTGAAGATCTACCTTTCTCAGGATAGTATATCCCAGAGACTTAATTTGTTTCTTACATTCCATTGGAGTATTGATATATGTTGTGTTGATGATTTATTCTTCATATGACTGTGTCTCAATGTTCAGCTTTGTTTAAAGTAAAGCAAGATCTTTTTTTGCTTGAATGAGCTTATCATCAGGGATGTAGATTTTTGCCAAGTTTACAATGATTTGTGTCTTCTGTAGTTGATTTATGTTTATTGCCTGAATTTCATTATAGTTTAGAATGATTCTGTATATATTTGTGGATTGTATTTTTTGTTGTGCATCCTGTTTGTTAGTTAGGGGATTGATTCCTGGTAGTGCTTCTGGTTTGTTTCTTCTTGGGAGGGGGGCCAGGCTGACCTCATCTCACCGGACAAGGAGGCTTGTTGGCTTGGTGATTCCTTCTTATAGGGATTTGAGCTAGGGGGCTTAGAAGATGGGGTTTTCTATGGGGTGCTTGATGCATTGGGGGCGTTTGACTTGGGGGTTTTGGTTGGTTTCATTACAGGCTTTATTTGGTATCGTTGGGCCGCATTTGCTTCAATTGCTGCCAAGAGGTATGGGATGGCCTACTCTGTTGATTTTTGGAGTGTTAGAGCTCTTTTCTTGTATGCAGGGCATAGTGATATATTTGTAGATTTATGTGGGCCTTTGCAATTGATGCATGTAGGCTGAGTGTTGTTGCAAGTTGTCAGCTCTTTAGGATGGAAAGCTTTACAATTACTACACTCTCGGAGAATTTCATTGCATTTGTTTGTCGTGTGTCCCAGTTTGTGACACTTCTGACACTGGATAGGCTTAGGTTTGTATTCCCTGTGTGGTTTGATTTGCCCAAATAGGAATAATTTTTCTGGGATAATAATTTTTTCCTTCAGTGTGAATAAGAAGGATCTACTAGTTTTTAGGCCATTAGAGTTAGGTTTGCCAAGTTGTGTAACATCCTCAACTGGGATTGTGTCTCCAGCCCTATCTGAGAGGCCTTCTTTTAACTCCTGAGTGGATATCTCTGGGCGAACATTATAAACTACTATTTTTGTTGGTGATTGTTTTGGGTTCCAATTAGATGCAATAATTGGGGTATTCAGAAGGGATTTTAGGTTAATTATTGTATCTGCTGATTTCTGATCTTCTGCAGCTATTAGCAGAGATCCATCACGGTTAATATTAAGAGAGAACATTAATTTTAGCAATTTAAAAATTGCAACTCTTATTGCAGTGATCATTTTTAATTTCAAAGGGGGTAGTAGGAGTAATTTTAAGGTAAATTCCTAAGTTTTTAGAGGGAGGATCTTGGGCAGGGAGAGGGGAAATGCTTTTGATTGGAGAGATTTTTTTCCTTTTTTTAGAGCTTCTAGAGAGGACCTCTTGAAACCCATTATCATCATTTATGGTTACATTAGCCCCACACTTATCATTGTCCTATTCTCTGAATTGGAGCTATCATTTGAACTTTGAGATAGTGTGCTTGACCAGCCAAGATGGGTATCTTTCACTATGGCACTTTCACTAGAATTTGATTTGGGATCTGGCGGGAATTTTTTTGGAGGACTTCTAAACATTGCCTATTGGAAAAGCTTTAAACAAAAAAAAAAACTAAAACAAGAAGGGAAAATAGAACTATATCAAACCGTCTGCACTATACTATGGGGAGGAGAAACACCACAGTATAGCCCTGAGGATGAGTTGAGCAGGATTGGTTTGGTACAACTGCTGATTAGAAGCGATAATAATTCACAAGAAAATATATTTTAATTTTCTTATAAGGTTGCTGTTGATTCCGTTTTCAGATGAATTATAGGGTTAGAGTAAAAAACGTGAAAAAATTACATGCTAGTGTAGTGTAGTGTGTTGTGGTAGTGTAGACTACTATGGCTGATATGCACAACATCTTCTCAACCTAAACAAGGCTTAGAGGCATACTTATTCTTCATAAGTCCTAATCGTTGCCTATATACCTGTCCTTTCTATCTGCATAAATAAATTAAGTGTCTTCTTCTTTCATGTCTCCTAATTCAGGGAGAAAAGTTTCTTCTGTCTTCAATTAGGTTTACGTAAAAAAGTAAATAAATGAAACTGAAGATCACTGCTCTGTGATAAAACATATGTTGAGACTCCTAAACATAACAGACTCTTTACTAACACACAGCATGGTTCCCACTACATTCTTCAACACAACTTTACGCCTCCTCAATATATTCGCCGTTTTAACCTTAAAATATAGGGTTCCTCCCTTCCTCCGCAGATGTAGCACCGCTTCATCTATTTCAACTAACAAAAAAGTCAATTAAAATAGATCAATATTCCAATAGAAAAAATTTATCAAAACTTCATCTAACTTAAGTTATCTTTAACTTTCTAACCTCTCATTAAAAATTTGCTTAATTATTTTTGGAAGAATCGAGGGTGCTTCTACATCTAAGCTCTTGTGGAAGCATGTTCCACACTTTGCCACATGCCACATTTTTAAATAAATCAGGATGCACTTTTGGATTTTGTCTCACATAAAAGTCAAAAGTAGATGACATGTTTCATCATGTTCGGATATCCACCATTACAGATTGTGGAAAGGAGGGGGAAGTAACCTAGAGATAAACTTAAAACATAAAGTGAGCATGATAGATAGTTCCGCGAACCAAGAGAGTTATAGTTGTCTATATTTCCAACAGTTTTCAGTGCATGCTTTTCTGAAGTTTCTAAAACTTCTAGTAAATCTGCTCAAAACGTCTAAATTCGTCAGTCAAATTCTGAATGTGCTCTTTCTCTCCACGCCATAATGTTCCATCATACAAGTCCAATATGATTCATTGAGAGTGTTAGAGTATCAAGAAAAGCAATTGGTCCCCCCAATGCAGGACAGGGACCAATAACTTCTTCTTAAGTCAATCCAAAGCACTTAAACCAGTTTATAAAACATTTGGTTGGTCTGTATATAAGAGCACATATCTTTACTATCAAGACAATCTGGATTGGAAGGGGATATACCTTCCAAATCACTTCTGGATGTTTAGCTAAGGGGAAAGATTTTTCCTACCCACCCAGCTGTGATGTAAATGGTGACATTTCTTCTCGATGGTGACGATTGCTCGATGAAAAAAAAATACTACTAATTTTGATAACTAATTATGTTAGGAATACATAACTGTTAGACATTTCAACAATTATACAAGGGTTCTAAAATGCCATTGCCTTTTCGTTTCTGCCAGATTTCTACTTCTCTTAATGAATAACGAAGAAGACCAGCGTCCAGCCAGCTACTCGCTAAGTTTCTAACTCAGGAATAGGCCCAAATATGATGTAAATTAAAGCTGGGATTTGAGGAAAAGGAGGCAACCTGTAAACAAATTTCAGAGGAGGAGAGCTGAAAAAGCTACTTTTGTTTAAAGTCCAGTAAATTGGTTTAACTAAACATTATGAAATTTTCCTTTTTTTATATTTTAGTTGGCCTGGGAGAAGAATGTCTCCTATGAGTTTTTTTTATCATTTATTACAAAACAAGTTTTTTCTGATAGCCACAAAATCCTAATTTATTTTGATATATTTTTTGTTTCTGTAAAAATAAAACTGGCAACCCTTTATTTTCCCAACTTATCTTCCTGTTGAGGAGGATCAATAAAATCCCTGACATCGAGCCTGAATCAGATTGTCTTTGGGATTCATCTACCTTAATCCTTTCAGCTAGAACGATGAGGAAAGGTACGTAATTTGGATTACTAATCGTCTGGCTTGGGAAGCGTTACCTGAATATAAAATTTGAAGATGTGACGTTTTCATGAGTCAATCTTTTCATCCTCCCGTAGGATTGTTTTGCATTGTTGTTGTTGTTTGTTTGTTTTTTTAATATTGTCACAGGAAAGTTTCTTTTGTATATATTTTCTTTTTGTTTTGTTTCTGTTACTCCACTTTATTACCATATTAGTGGGTCAAAAATAAATTATTATAGCTTCTTATCTGTAGTGTCTGTCACAGTAACTCACGGACTAACATATGTATCTTGAGACCAGTTATAGAGAAATGCTCTATAAAAAAAATTATATATGTATAAAAGAAGCAGATGCAAGGTTTTTTGGTCCAATTGTGATATATTTCAAAACTGCGACCGCAAAAGGGCATTCCCTTCCTTTCAAGACTGATCCAAAATTTTCAAATCGGAAATAGGCACTATCCTTCCAAGCTATTTTTAATCGCCCATGAAAAAGATACCTGCGGGGGGGGGGTTCAACCCTCCTCTAGAATACGAACAATGTGCAATGAATACAGCATTTTGTTATATTCAAAACGACTCCGTACTCTTTGGCAGAAAAATGTTTTTTCTAACTTCCACCCCTGGTAAAATCTGTAGTTCCTCCCTCCCCCTTTGAAACTGTTTTACTGTTGCCCATGTTCCTTTACTTTCGAACCTGGTTTTCTAAAAAGCCATGCTGTAACTTAAAATCCATTAGTCATAAGTACGCATACGCATGAGTGTAGGCAGCCTCTTTTCTAAGGGGGGGGGCACCCGATTCTGTGATGGAAGTGGGGAGCTGAAGTTATATTGGCCGTTCACAAAACCTCGCATCATCAGCAAGCTCCATCTTACCTTTTTGAAGCCTTTATTCATCAATAATCACCAAAAATAATCAATTAGCTTCAGCATTAATCTTCTTGGATTACTATACTCTTATTATCTTCTTGCAATATAAAAAAAAACTGTTTCCCACTATCCTACTTCCGATTTTCAGAAAACATAAACACCAGAAAAGTGATTTGACACACACAGGTTTCAAATCGAAGTCACATATAGTTAGATAACAGTATCTTGTTCTATGAATTCAATTCGAAAGTTTAAAGTTGGGTGATAGTAAGTATCAAGATTGATGTGTCTATATATTGGACCAAAAATTAATTTTGAATATCGAAACGTAAATATTGATATTTGGAAATTTCTGTTTATTTCCAGCTTTTCAATCATCTACCAGTGAACATCCAGCAGAAAAATTCCAACATACGAAAAGTTCTCGTTAATATCTAGAGTAAATTTGAAGTTCTAGGGGGCAGTTCCTCACTTTTCTTCAACTACCTTTTCTATGGATTTTTTTTCATAATTAACAAAAAGAAGAAAGACATATATGTCCCCGTTGAAAACCAAATCTTGCAAAATTATGGAGCTGAAATTTTTCTCCAAAAGCGACAAAAAGGTAAAAGGCAAGAATATGGCACTGAACTTTACAGTCCCTATCATGTGCTGATATCCATTTTATGGCCCTTCAACCAGGAAGTGCAATGGGAGGGGGGCTGGGGCCCCCATTCCTTTCGCACACCTTTGCAATTTCTCCGGGTACCCATTTAGAGCTGGGTCGACTCTGACTGAGCATAGAGAGTTACTTCATTGACCCCTGTTCCAAACCAAATAACCAGCGACGCCAAGACTCGAACTCCTGTCAATACGGACAAAGAATTTCAAGTCTAGCGTGCTAACCACTCGGCTAGGATGTATCAAAAGTAATATGTAGATCGGTATTGCCGAGCTCGAGTCGCAAGGAGGTTTTAGCACCAAATTCGGTACTTTTATTTTGGATGACGGTTTATAAAGAAATATTAAGTTTAAGAAATTTAGTTAAATATAAGCTACCACTTGCTTTGAGTTTCTTTGGCAAAATAAAACCTAATAAAGAAGGCTATCCTTACAATTCGTTTAATGTTTTCTTGGCTAATGCCTTTTCCAATGCTAGAATTTGACTTAGGTTTTTTCAGATATACACTCTAACACAAGGCTAATTTACCTCTTCTTTACATAAATAAAACAATTAAAAAAAAAACACACACACATATATATATATATATATATATATATATATATATATATATATATATATATATATATATACAGACCTAACTGATTTGCACAGTATTTATCTTTAGACTGCCATTTTTATCAAGTGCTCTACTCTAAAAATAAGGTACTGTTTATGTTCATCTTTGAATATTTTTTTTTATTTTTAGCAATGCAATACCTTTCAACATCTCAGAAACAATTCGACTTCTGGGTAAGATTAGCGAAGAGCCTGCTGTCCATTCGCCAAATTGCCGCAAAAATGCAACATGTGTTAGTATCCCATCTACTCTTCACACTTGCTATGGACTTCGTCTTCCATATTCCTCGACTTCCTTAGGCATGACTTCTAATGCACAATCATTTGGCGAAGTGCAGGCAAGTAGCTTTGAAATTACTTAGTGTCAATGGACGTAGAGGTTTTATGTAATTCGTATTTGACAGTAAAACGCAAATTGCTTTGTACCACTGATCCGTAATAAGGGTTTCACATTGCCGTTCGGTAAAATAAGCTACTTAACAGAAGAATGTAATTCACACTGTGATTGGTCAGCTAAAAATGATCCTCTAATCAGAAACAAGTCTACATTCTTATGGGTCTTATGTAAATATGTATGATATGCCTACTCGGACTCTGGGAAACCACTTTAAAATGCAAGGGTATCGATGAAATACCTTTGCAGTACTACGTAAAAAAAAAAAAAAAAAAAAAAAAAAAAAAAAAAAGAACGACTCAGATATAAGAAAGAGAGGAGGGCTGAATAGTTAAACGTACTTTGCAACTACCATGCACATTTTATGGAACACTGTTGAAATACAGTTTTTTCTGCATTTTCTGAAAACAATAGTGGATTTTTATTGAAAAGTGGAATAGTTCCAGATTTCTTTTGATGTTTAAAATGGAAAAATGGTTTTTAGGGTTGTCATTCGTATCTTCTATGTGATTTTTCTGAAATTATTATATACCAGCAACAAATTGTTATCTTTTTGAGACAAAAATGAGAGCATAACCTGGACCCAATTTGTAATAAAATGCCGCGGGTGCGCTAGTAAGCTCAATCTCAGTGAAGGAGGGAGGGGGTGTTAAAGTAGAGAAACATTGGATAGTGAAGGGATTGAAGTTCAGGTTTGGCAGATTCCTATTTTTAATACATAAATATTTATATTGTTGTCCAAAATTTTGTTTCTTTGACAAAAGAAAATTTTAAAAACAAGGGACATTTTAATAATGAAATATTTGGACTATTTTTTTCACTGCAACATTTCTTTTTCGTCCCGGCACCCTTTTTAGGACAAGCCATTTTTTTAGATTTACTACACCGGACTTTACTTTTTTATTTATTTATTGATTTATTAATAACAATATACTGTTAGTTTTGTTTCACTTCATTTTGATGTTGTCACTATGAAAGCCAAAGTCTCAGACTTGAAAATAAAATTATGCCGGTTTTTTTTCTTTTTCTTGATTTCTTTTCTTATGCCAAATACCTTGTTTTTGCAGTATCCGAAATAAGAATTTTTGAAATAGCCAAAATAAACTCACGTTCGCATATGACTAACACCTGTTGTCTTTTTGCAGGAAGTTTCTCTTCTTTCTTGTTTCTGTCCTTTTATCTTCTTTTTTTTGTATTAAGTGGTAAATAGAACTTATGTCTAGGATTTAATTTTTATTCAAGGTCGCATTCACTTTTGTGGGTGTTTCATTCAGTTTCTGAAATGACATATATTTTTTTATGCTAATAACTTTTAATGTGTACACTCAATTAATTAATCTTACATATTTGGAATCAGCATAAAAAGTTAATTTCTTTTGATGTTTATTTTGTCATCAACAGCAATGGTCTTTATTGACAAGGGTCGCTCTTTCATTTCAGTTGGGTCCACGAACTGTTTGATAGCCAATCTTGTACACAAAAATTTTGAACAATAGCCTTCCAGGAATTTAGACGAACAAAAAGTATCTTCATAGGGCCCAACTAGTCCTATTGTGGTTGGTGTTTTTGGCATGACTAGTTAGTGTTCAATAATCTTAAGAGTTCTTTTAGGCATTTTTTTTTTTGTTCTTCAGCTATCTCCCAGCTATTGATAACATCTCTCATCCCATCAGAATCTCAAGGTGAGGGTGTCTGGAAGTATGAACATTTAAGGTGTGAAAATTGATTATAATTTCTTATGCCATGCTTCATGATAGTCATGAAGATATATTTCGTGATAAAGTTGTAAGTTAGGATACTTAATGTGCGCAAAATATGAAATACCGATGAAAATGAAAGAAATAACAATTCCCCTTTTGTTGCTTTATCTATTTATTTCCACCCCCCCCCCCCCCTAGCATGGGCGTACGTAGCTTCTTGTCTAGGGGGGAAGCTGAAGTTATTTTGTCAGTTCACAAAACCTTACATTGCCAGCAAGTTCTATCATACTTATGAAATGTTTATTAATAAGTAATCACCAAAAATCATCAATAAGCTTCAGCATTAATCTTCTTGGATTAGAGCTAAATCTTTCCAAGGCATTATGGATAATTGCTTCTTGTTTGACTTTTATTCTGTCATTTCGGCTGTTCATTTCCCGCTTTTTCAACCTTCTGCTTTTTCAACCTTCTGCTTTTCAGCCATATTTAGTGTAAATTTGAAGTTCTAGGGGGCAGCCCCCCCCTTGTACGCCCATGCCCCCTAGTGCTGTTCTCCTTTTAGCTTCTCTCTATGTTTCCCAGAATATGGACTTGAAACTTGAAAAAAAGGATGTTTTTCTTATGATAGAAAATACTCAACTGTGTATACCCATACTTTTAAGGGATATTCGAAGGTGCTCTTTTTATCACTATCTAAAAAAAAGAAAGTTCTATTAATTTGTATTTTTAAGTTTATTCGTAACCCTTTCTCTCTTACTTCTGTTTGCTCTCTGGCGTAAAAATTGTATGATTCTGAAATGTCAATGTGATTATTTATGTTTTAATAAAAATTTGCTGTTCTTCAGGAGAAATTAAATCAATGGGCAGCTTTGAGAGCAGTTCCGAAGTGCTGGGCAGTCATTCAACCACTTTTGTGTGCCGTATATCTGCCAAAATGTGAGGATGGCGTTATTGAACTACCTTCTCAAGTAGGTGCTATTTTTGTTTGAGGATGTAGGAAAATCGACATACGAGACTAAGAGTCTGTTTGTAATCTGGACTTTAGCTCTAGATTTTGAGATATACAATCCAAAATACACTGTCGAAACAAAATGTACTTTGGTAAATTGTTTTAATTCTTGAAGGAAAAAAGCTAGCCAACTCCGATGAAAACTGGGGACCGTAAATCAACGCTCCGCTTAACAACAGAAAAAGGTCATTGTGATATTCGAAATTATCAAGCAAACGCAAGATCTACATTAAAAGTTGGTTGATATGCCTTAACCCTGACTGTAATACCTGATCTTGGGTAATAAAACACAAGAGGTGAAAAGTTCGTCGTTCTTGATCAATAAACCTTCATTATATGAAGAAGAATAAATTATCCGTGTCACAACTTCCTTACTTTGTAATTGACTCTATAGCCATTATCATTCTCCGTTCCAGTTGCATCTCACTTTATTTTTGATATCTAACGATTCACCCTAAGCCTGGACGTGTCATAGAGACCCAGTTCTGTCTACATATGTGCAGAATGAAAACTTTCGCTTTTTTTCTTTCTTTTTTTTTGAAGGGGGCTAACTTTTTGGCATTTTATTGAGATAGAAAATGTACTTATGAAAGGAAATTTCAGCTATTGTTATGAAAAATATATCAGTATAGATCTTTTGAAAATCAAATGCAAAAAGTGTTTTCTAAAGAAAGGATGTTCAAACTTATAGGGATAGTTGGTAAATATGTGGATAATATTAAAAAATGACCCAAAGTGCTTGTTTTGAGCTTGACTTAGACGTACCGGCAGGAAAATGTCCTGATTCTTTTGGTGGTGTTTTTTTTTTTTTTTTTTTTTTTTTTTTTTTTTTTCATGTCCTTGATAATAGGGAATGTACATAAGCGCCTTTTAGTATGGAAACTTGATCACTTTCAAATTTTAAAAATTATTTAGTAGGCATTTCAAAAATCATTTAGTGTTCAATAAAAGGCGCAAAAGTTTTTTTTTTTTTTTGCTTTCAATGTTCATGTTTAGGAATGTCCTTGTGAATCTCCTATGAGTGAACAACTCATAAAGCACACAATTTCAAAGTGGGCTCTTAAGAGGAAATCTCTTTTTAAAGATACCGAAAATGATTTTAATGAATTAGATTCTAATGATTGTGATTTTCTACCGGAAATCCCAAAGTGAATAAAAATATCACAATCAAAAGTGAAAGCACCACAAATTTGTTAAGAATGATAGTCCTTAATTTCAGAGTCAGTACAGGACATCTTGTTTAATACATATGCAAAATTTGAACCTCGTTTATTTTTGCTTTTTTGAACCCTAAGGAAATCTTAAAATAAACTAAAGGAGTGCATGTGGGATATATATATATATATATATATATATATATATATATATATATATATATATATATATATATATATATATATATATATATAAATCAAGTAGTAATAAAAAAGCTTTCGAACGATTATTTTAGAAAAACTAATTTTTTCAAAAAGAACGATATTGATTCCTAAAACGGACAGAAATAAAGTCATATAAAAATAAGCTTAAAAAAAAATATATGAATAGTCGTATTTAACTTTATGCAGAAAGACAGTATCACAAAGTGGGTCCGCTGCCCACTCAAACTCTCCAAAGGGTAGGGTCTCATAATTGATATTTAAAAACACTCTTCTGTTCCAACTTTCTTAAACTCTTTTCTAAGGGAGATTCTTCTGATGCTCACCTCTTTTGAATTTCCTGCTGCTCTTGGACAAAATTGTAATTCGGGGAACTCGTTAAGTAAATTTAGCTACCGCCCGGAACTAGACCTTTAGTTTTAAGAACTTCCCAATATTTTCTCTTTATTAGTTTTTTCCCCTAGGAAATGTGCAAAGTTACCCGTGGACCTTGTCGGATTGTTAATATGGATCGAGGATGGCCAGATTATGTCCAATGTGCAAATACTGACAGATTCCCTATTGGCTGTCGGGTATGCTTACTTTTATTTTCTGTTGCTCCTCTCAGTTTACCTTTGGTTTATAAAATTAGCGAACGCTTAGTTGATTATCATGTTTGTTATTGCTCTTTTTAATGATCACTCAAATCAGAAATTTCGTCTTTACATCTTATTTTTCGTGACAATTTACCAAATAGTAGGCAAGAATTTTTCATTTTCGATTTTTAAGTTTTTTGTTTCCGATATTTTGAACAAGATTTTTCATTCCTAATTTTTAAGATTTTCTGTTTCGGTCATTGTCACTCAATCCTTTTTAGCTGCTCAGAAAAGAAAACACCTTTATAAGAATTAAATAGTTTTATCTTCTTTTTACAAACTCTTTCAAACTCATCTTGATTCCACACTGTTCTACCTTTTCCTCTATCCAATCAATATCCACCGTCTATCAATCAATATCCATCTTCTCTTAAAAGAGAAAGCACAAGGTGTTGTCTTTTCTTTTCCTGGCCTTGAAATTCCAATCCTTACTCATCCGTTTCAGCTTGCCAGCAATATAACATTTGAGACGAGGCCCCCTAATTTCCCTCTTCTTTTTTCTCATTTTCCAAACATATTTAAGCGACATGACAATCATCCATGCAATTCCCATTCGCTTATACTTAACTGGACCGTTAGCAATATACAAGCAAAAGGGCCTATACCGACTCTTCAGCTAACAAAAAGTCTTCTATATTCTCTTACTATCCATCGTAGGCTACCGTAAAAAAAAACTTAAAAAAGGACTAAATAATTGCTCTATGGAAATAGTGTGGTTTTAGCCAGATTACATTTCGGAATTTTACCTCTAAAGAAAAACTCCAAAAGTAAAGAGTCTCTGGACACTTCTTTTGAAGATAATTTTCCTATCGGTCTAGTCACTCTAAGCAAAAGTTTATTATTATCAAACAGGCATGGGGGCAGAAAGAAAGGGCTTTGAGCCCTTCTCTTCGAACTCTTTTTTCACTTTATTCACATAATTTCTGTGATTTAAAATTTCCCCCCTCTCTTCTATAAGTAAAGTAATGTGTACGTGGCTGTGCAAGTAACTAGAATTGAGGAGCTTGGCTTCATCTTTTTCATCTAACTTTGGTATCCTACGCATCATGCTCCGATTGCTTATTTATGCGTAAACTTTTTTTAGTCTAGTTTACAACTTCATCGCACATTTTGGGATCGACAGGGTTCATACGATCAATATTTGACTCTGCTATTCCTATGCCATTAAATACCTTAATAACAGCTGCGTTTCAAGTGACCTTGATTGGGCTGTTGGATATCTTTAATGAAACATCCATAATGATAAATTATAATTTATTTTCTAATTATGTCTTGGCGTAACTGGACCGTCGTTTTATATTGACTCAAAATCGAACATCGGTTTTTGAAATCGATTAATAATCGAAAGATTGATCTATTGATCGAAAACTGATTAGTGATCATAGGCAGCGCAATAGCGCTGCCTAAGTAAAGAACGATGTTGGCACAGGTTTTTTTTTTTTTTTTTTTTTTTTTTTTTTTTTTTTTTTTTTTTTTAGACCAGGGCAATTCGTATCGAAAGAGTTGTTGTAGAAACTTTGAAAAGGGCTCATTCAAATGGAAATAGGAGGGCCTTATACCCTTTTTAATAGGAGAGAATTACTGGAAAGCAACTAGCACCTCTTGAAAGCTAAGCATTTCCCCAAACACATCCAATCAAAATTTTGAGATAGCCATTTTGTTGAGCGTCGTTGATGTCCATATAGAAACTATGTATTTGAGGGGGACACTCCCCCACAACCTTCAGGACAAGGGTTGTAAGTTATGCCCTGGGGGCATATAAGATTTTTATAGAAGGCGTTGTCGTAGAAACTTTAAACAGGGCTCATTCGATTGTAAACTCAAAGGGCTAGTGCCCTTTTTAGTAGTCGAAAGTGATTGGAGAGCAACTAACCCCCCTCTAACGCCCACCTTTTTTTCAACGTAGTTGAAAGTTCTAAAAATTATGTCTTTGAGGATGACCTCGCCCCCCCTCCCTCACTCACCACACACACACACAGCCCTCAGGACAAGGGTTGTAAGTTATGCCCTGGGGGCATATAAGGTTTTCATGGAAAGTGTTGTCGTAGAAACTTCAAAAAGGGCTCATTCCATTGGAAATTGAAATGGCTAGTGCCCTTTTTGATGGTCGAAAGTGATTGGAAGGCAACTAACACCCCTTCCACGCCCACCATTTTTCTAAACACATCGAATCAAAATTTTGAGATAGCCATTTTGTTCAATGTAGTTGAATTATCTCTTTCAGCAATCCTGGGGGCATATAAGGTTTTTATTGAAAGCCTTGTCATATAAACTTCAAAAAGGGCTCATTTGATTGGAAATTTAAAGGGCTGGTGCTCTTTTTCATAGTCGACAGTGATTGGAGGGCAACTAACCCCCCTCTCACGCCCAGCTTTTGCCCAAACACATCCAATCAAAATTTTAGATAGCCATTTTGTTCAACGTATTTAAAAGTTTTGGAAATTAGGTCTTTAATGATGACAACCCCCCCCCCCCCCACAAACACACACACAGCCCTCAGGGTAAGGGTTTTAAGTTATGCCTTGGGGGCATATAAGGATTTTATAGAAAGCGTTGTCGTAGAAACTTCAAAAAGGGCTTATTCCATTGGAAATTGAAATGGCTAGTGCCCTTTTTAATAGTCGAAAATGATTGAAGAACAACTAACCCCCCTCTCAAGCCCACCATTTCTCCAAACAAACACATCCAATCAAAATTTTTATATATTCATTTTTTTTCAACTCAGTTGAAAGTTCTGGAAATCAGGTCTTTGAGGATGACAACCCGCCCTCCACAGCCCTCAGGACAAGGGTTGCAAGTTATGCCCTGGGGCAAATGGGGTTTTTATAGAAGGAATTGTCTTAGAAACCTCAAAAAAGGTTCATTCGATTGGAAACTGAAAGGGCTAGAGCCCTTTTTAATAGTCGTCAGTGATTGAAGAACAACTCTCATGCCCACGATTTCCCCAAACACATCCAATCAAAGTTTTAATATAGCCATTTTGTTCAACATAGTTGAAAGTTCTGGAAATTATGTATTTGAGGATGACAAACCCCTGAGAGCCCCCAGGGCAAAGGTTATAAATTATGCTCTGGGGGCATATAAGGTTTTCATTGAAAGTTTTTTCGTAGAAACTTGAAAAGGGCTCATTTGATTAGAAATTCAAAAGGCTGTGCCCTTTTAAATAGTCGAAAGTGATTGGAGGGCAACTAACCCCCCTCTGACGTCCACCATTTCCCCAAACATATCCAATCGAAATTTTGAGATAGCCATTTTTTTCAACGTAGTTGAAAGTTTTGGAAATCAGGTCTTTGAAAATTACAACCCCCCACAGTCCTCAGGGTAAGGGTTGTAAGTTGTGCCCTGGGGGCATATATGATTTTTATAGAAAGCGCTGTTGTAGAAACTTCAAAAAGGGCTAATTCAATTGGAAATTGAAAGGGTCAGTACCCTTTTTAATAGTTAAAATTGACTGAAGGGCAACTATCCCCCCTCTCACACCCACCATTTCCCCAAACATATTGAATCAAAATTTTGAGATAGCTATTTTGTTTAACGTAGTTTCAAGTTCTGGAAATTAGGTCCTTGAGGATGACAACCCCCTCCCCCCCACATAACCATTAAGGCAAGGGTTGTAAGTTATGCCCTGGGGGCATATAATGTTTTTATCATTGGGAATTGAGAGGACTAGTGCCCTTATTAATGCTCAAAAGCGATCGGAAAGCGAATGCCCCCTCCCATATTCATCGTTTCTCCAAATACTCCCGATCAACATTTTGATATAGCAAATTTGTTGAAAGTAGTTGAAGGGTCCGGAAAATATGTTTTTGAGTATGACAAACCCCCACAGCCCTCAGGACTAAGGTTGTAAGTTATGTCCTGGGGGTATGTAATTTCATATCGAAAGTTTTGTCGTAAAAACTTAAAAAAGGGCTCTTTCGATTGTAAATTGAGAGGACCATTGTCATTTTTAACAGTCGAAAGTAATCAGAGGGAGAATCCCCCCCCCCACGCCCACTATTTCCCCAAACATTTCCGATCAACCATTTTGATATGGCCTTTTTGTTCAACGTAGTTGAAAGGTCTGAAAATTATGTCTTTGAGGATGACAACCTCCCCCCATACCCCTCAGGATAAGGGTTGTTAGTTATGCCCTTCCGGCATTTAACATTTTTATAGAAATTTTTGTCGTAGCAGCTTCAAAAAGGTCTCATTCGATTGAAAATTGAGAGGACTAGTGCCTTTTTTATTAGTCGAAAGTGATCAGGCGGAAAATGTCTCCCTCCACGCTTATCACTTCCTCAAACACTTCCAATCAAAATTTTGATATAGACATTTTGTTAAGCCTATCATAAAGGTCTGGAAATTATGTCTTTGAGGTTAACAAATCCCCCCAGCCCTCACGGCAAGGGTTGTAAGATGTGCCCTGGGGACGTATAGGGTTTATATTAGAAGTCTGGCCATATAAACTTTAAGAGGGGCTCATTGGGTTGGTAATCAGACGCTCTAGTGCTCTTTTTAAGAGTCAAGGTGATCAGAGGGCAGCAACCCTATCCCCCCTACACACACGTCATATTGTCCCGAAATGCGTGAAATAGAAATTTTGAAATAGTCGTTTTACTCAAAACAGTCAAAATATCATGAAACAAGCCTTTTTGGGTTGAAAGCAACCTCAGAGATTAGGGACAAGGTTTTTAAATTATGCCCAGGGGGTACTTACGGTTTTCGTGAAGGAGCTGGCTGTTTAACTTCGGAAGAGGCTTACTCTGTCTACATGAAAAAGACTATGTCATTATAAAACGAACAGAAATTAATAAAAAAAACTTTTCGCACAAAATGAGTTTTTCAAAAAAAAAGTAAAGACCTCTATTAAACCAAAAATGAAAAAAAATAAAATAATCTACCAAGCATACAACTACCACAAATCAGTATCAATAAATAGATGAAATCCAAAACAAACAGAAATTAAAATAAGTCAAACTCAAAATGAGCAGAAATTAATACGAATAGAATTCTAAAACCCTATTTTTTTTAAAAACCATGAAATAATCTTTACTATACTGAAAAAATTCCTTTTAATGTTTTCATTTTTGCAACGATAAGAAATCAAACATTAAATAATATTTAAAGGATTAAGAGTAAACCTATGTATTTTAAACTGACAATGCACATTTTTTTTCAGTAAATTCATTTGAATTTTTTTCAGTGAAGTACATCATTTCATATCATTTCCTCAAACAGTCGCAATCAAAATTTTGATACAGCCATGTTGTTCAATTAATGAAAAAGGCCCGGACTTTATATCTTGAATATAACAGATCCCCCAGCGTGCCGGGCACGGACCATAAGTTGTTCCTGGGGAATATATAGGGTTTATATTCTAAGTGTGGCTGCATAAATCTGAAAGGGGGCTTAGTGCATTGATCGTCAGAGACTCTAGAGCCCTTTTAAGAGTCAAAGTGATCAGAGGGCAGTTACCCTCTCCCCCCTACGCACACGTCATATTGTCCCGAAATGCGTCTAATAGAAATTTTTAGATAGTCATTGTATTCAAAATAGTCTAAATATGATATAACATGGCTTTTGGGCTTGAAACAAACCCCAGAGATTAGGGGAAGGGTTGTAAGTTATGCCCTAGGGGTGTTAAAGGTTTTTAAGGAAGGGATGGCTGTTTAACTTCAGAAGAGGTTCAGTCTTTCGCCCTGAAAAAGACTATGTCAATATAAAACGAACAGAAATTAATCAAAAATTTTTTTTTGCACAAAATAAATTGTTTTTCAAAAGTAAAGAACTCCATTAAACCAAAAATGAACAAAAATAGAATCAAATGATCTACCAAGCATACAACTACCAATCAATAAATAAATGAAACCCAAAACAAACAGAATAAAATAAGTCAAACTCAAAACGAGCAGAAATTAATCTGAGTAGGGTTCTAAATCCTATGCTTTTTAACAACCAGAATATAATTTGTACTTTACTGAAAAAAAATTCTCTTAAATGTTTTCACTTTTAAAACCTTATGGTGTCAAAAATGGATTATGATTTGAAGGAATAAATATAAGCATATGTACTTTAAATTTATAATGAACATTTTTTTAGCAAATTCATTTGAATTTTTTCAGTTGATTATGTTCTGGCCTTGGGAAGACATAGGGGTTTTGAGCCCAACTCATGTTAGTTTCTGCTCGTTTTGAGTTTGACTCTGTTATTTACTGTAATTTCTGTTCTTTTTGGGTTTCGTTTATTTATTGATGCTGATTTGTGGTAGTTTCACACTTGGTAGATTATTTTATTTTATTTTATTTTTGCTCGTTTTTTGTTTAATGGAAGTCTTTACTTTCCTTTGCTTTTATTTTGTGGGAAAAGTTTTTTTTAATTAATTTCTAATCGTTTTATATTGACATAGTCTTTTCAGGGAAAAAGAAAATAATACATTATACCCACATCGATCTTTACTATAAAAATGTCTAGCCTTCCAATCACTTTCGACTATTAAAAAGGGAACTAGGCCTTTCGATTTTCAATCAAATGAGTCTTTTTTGAGTTTCTACGACAACACTTTCTATAAACACCTTATATTCCCCCTGGGCATAAATTACAACCCTTACCCTTAGGGCTGTGAGGGTGGTTGTCATCCTCAAAGACCTAATTTCCAGAGCTGTTTTGCAACGTTGAACAAAATGGCTATCTGAAAATTTTGATTGGATGTGTTTGGGGAAATGGTGGGCGTGAGAGGGGGTTAGTTACCCTCCAATCACTTTCAACTATTAAAAAGGGCACTAGCCCTCACAATTTCCAATTGAATGAGCCCCTTTGAAGTTTTTACGACAACTCTACCTATAAAAACCTTATATGCCCCCAGGGCATAATTTACAACCTTTGCCCTGGGGGCTTTGGGGGGTTTGTTATCCTTAAATACATAATTTCAAGAACTTTCAACTACGTTGAAGAAAATGGCTATCTCTAACCTTTGATCGAATGCGTTTGGGGCAATGGTGGGGGTGAGAGGGGGGGTTAATTACTCTCCACTCACTTTAGACTGTTAAAAAGGTTAATTTCAATTTCCAATCAAATGAGCCCCTTTAGAAATTTCCACAACATCTTTCTATATAAACCTTATATGCCCCAGGGCATAACTTACAACCCTTGCACTCTGATGGGGTTATCATCCTAAAACCCTTGGCTCTGATGGGGTTATCATCCTAAAAGACCTAATTTCCTAAACTTTCAACTACGTTGACAAAATGAATATCTCAAAATTTTGATTGGATGTGTTTGGGGAAATGGTGGGCGTGAGAGGGAGGTTAGATGCCCTTCAATTACTTTCGACTGTTAAAAGGCCACTAGCCCTTGCAATTTCCAATCGAATGAGCCCTTTTTGAAGTTTCTACAACATCGCTTTCTATAAAAACCTTATATGTCCCTAGGGTATAACTTACGACCCTTGCTCTGAGGGCTGTGGGGGTGGAGGGTTGTCCTTAAAGACCTAATTTCTAAAACTTTCAACTACGTTGAATAAAATGGCTATCTAAAAATTTTGATTGGATGTGTTTGGGGATAAGGTGGGCGTGAGAAGGGGGTCAGTTGACCTCAAATCACTTTAGAGATTATTAAAAAGGGCACTACCCCTTTGCAATTACAATGGGGTGAGGCCTTTTCCAAGTTTTTAGGACAAAAATTTCAATAAAAGCGTCTACACCCCCGGGGAATAACTTATAATCCTTGCCCTGAAGACTTTGGGGG
This sequence comes from Artemia sp. Qi Xiang Cuo, assembly GCF_049724085.1. Classification (NCBI taxonomy): domain Eukaryota; kingdom Metazoa; phylum Arthropoda; class Branchiopoda; order Anostraca; family Artemiidae; genus Artemia; species Artemia sp. Qi Xiang Cuo. The sequence goes on along the minus strand of NC_142812.1, from coordinate 29,117,150 downwards.
GAGTGTTCTAATCAAAGGTATAATTTCCTGAACTTTAAACTCCGTGGATCAAAATGGCTATCTCAAAATTTTGATTGGATGTTTTGGAGACATGGTGGGGGCGGAAGGGGTGTTAGTTGCCTTCCAATCACTTTCGACTATTAAAATGGGCACTCGCCATTTCAATTTCCAACCGAATGAGCCATTTTTGAAGTTTCTACGACAATGCTAACAACCTTGTCCTGAGGGCTGTGGGGGATTTGTCATCCTCAAAAACCGAATATCCAGAACTTTCAACTACGTTGAACAAAATGACCATCTTAAAATTTTGATTGGATTTGTTTGGGGAAAAGGTGGACGTGAGAGGGGGGTTAGTTGCCATCCAATCACTTTCGACTATTAAAAAGGGCACTAGCCCTTTGAATTTCCAGCTCCTCAAAAACATAATTTCTATCTGGAAATCAACTACGCTGAACAAAATGGCTATCTTAAGATTTTGATTGAATTTGTTTGGGGAAAAGGTGGGCGTGAGAGGGGGGTTAGTTTCCCTCCAATCACTTTCAACTATTAAAAAGGGCACTAGCCCTTTGAGTTCCCAGCTCCTCAAAAACATAATTTCTTTCTGGAAATCAACTACGCTGAACAAAATGACTATCTAAAACTGTTTATTGGATGTGTTTGTGGAAAACATGGGTGTGAGAGGGATGTTAGTTACACGCAAATCCCTTTTAACAATTAAAAGGGCAACTAGACATTTGAATTTCCAATCGAATGAGCTCTTTTTCAAGTTTCTACGACAAGATTTCAATAAAAATATATATGCCTCCAGGGTATAACTTATAACCCTTGCCCTGAAGACTGTGGGGGGAGTGCCCTGCTCAAAGGTATAATTATGAACTTTAAACTGCGCGGAACAAGGAGGCTATTTCAAAATTTTGGTTGGATGAGTTTGGGGAAATGGTGGGCGTGAAAGGGGTGTTAATTGCCTTCCAATTACTTTCGACTACTAAAAAGGATATAAAAACCTTATATACCCCAGGCATAACTTACAGCCCTTGCCCTGAAGTCTAAGGCTGTGGGGGAGTGTCTTCCTCGAAAACATAATTTCTATCTGGAAATCAACTACGCTGAACAAAATGGCTATATCAAAATTTTGATTGGGTGTGTTTCGGGAAATGGTGGGCGTGGAAAGGGTGTTAGTTGCCTTCCAATCACTTTCGACTATTAAAAAGGGCAAAAGCCCCTCCAATTTCTAATTGAATGTGCCTTTTTCCAAATTTCTGCGACAACTTCTTCGTTACGAAGTGCCCTGCTCTAATGGAAAAAAAATAATAAATAATACATTGTGCCAACATCGTTCTTATATGCCCTCAGGGCATAACTTAAAACCCTTGCCCCAAGGGTTGTGGAGGAATGTCCTCCTCAAAAATATATTTTCTATCTGGGAATCCACTACGCCGGACAAAATAGCTATCACAAAATTTTGAGTGGATGTGTTTGGGGAATGGTGGGCGTGGGGGGGGGCTAGTTGCCGTCCAATCACTTTCGACTATTAAACAGGGCACAAGCCCTTTGAATTTCCAATCGAATCAGTCTTTTTTGAAGTTTCTACGACAACGCCTTCTATAAAAACCTTATATGCCCCAGGGCCAAAACTTACAACCCTTGCTCTAAAGGCTGTGTGGGAGTGTCCTCCTCAAAAACATATTTTCTATCTGGAAATCAACTACGCTGAACAGAATGGCTGTCTCAAAATTTTGATTGGATGTGTTTGGGGAAATGGTGGGCGTGGAAGGGGTGTTAGTTGCCTTCCAATCACTTTCGACTATTAAGAAGGGCACAAGTCATTCCAATTTCAAATTGAATGATCTCTTTTCGAAGTTTCTACGACAACTTCTTCGATACGAAATGCCCTGCTCTAAAGGAAAAAAATTAATAAATAATACATTGTGCCAACATCGTTCTTATATGCCCTCAGGGCATAACTTACAACTCTTGCCCCGAGGGTTGTGGCGGAGTGTCCCCCTCAAAAATATTTTCTATCTGGAAATCAACTACGCTGAACAAAATGGCTATCCCAAAATTTTGATTGGATATGTTTGGGGGAATGATGGGCACAGGGGGGGGGCTAGTGGCCCTCCATTCACTTTTGATTATTAAAAAGGGCACTAGCCCTTTGAATTTCCAATCGAATGAGCCTTTTTTGAAGTTTCTACGACAACGCCTTCTATAAAAACCTTATATGCCCTCAAGGCATAACTTAAAACCCTTGACCTGAGGGTTCTGGGGGAGTGTCCTCCTCAAAAACATATTTTCTATCTGGAAATCAACTACGCTGAACAAAATGGCTATCTCAAAATTTTGATTGGATGTGTTTGGGGGACGGATGGGCGTGGGGGGGGGGCTAGTTGCCCTCCAATTTCCAATCGAATGAGCCCTTTTCGAAGTTTCTACGACAACTCCTTCGATACGAAGTGCCCGGGTATGGAGGAAAAAAAACAAAAAAACATATGTGCCCTCATCGTTCTTTACTTAGGCAGCGCTATTTCGCTGCTTGTGATACTGATTTGTGGAAGTTCTATGCTTGGTAGATAATTTGATTCTATTTTTGTTCATTTTTGGTTTAATGGAGCTCTTTACTTTTTTTTGAAAAACTTATTTTGTGCAAAATGTTTTTTTGATTAATTAGTAAAAAACAATGTGTCTTTCTTAGCATAAGTTATGCATGTAAATGTGCAGTATGTTTTAGGTAACTTAATGGATTCGTCTACTGCGCCCACTTATCTGCGCACTCTGGAATGTTTTCTTATATATTATTATATTATCTTGTGATGATGTGTCTCTTTATTGATTTATGGTTTCTCAGTTCTTTTTTTGTGTGTTTTTTGTACTGCCTAATATATGTTCTTTTTAATCAGGCAGTTTACATAAGAAAGAAAAAGATTTACGTAGGTCCACTTTGCTGGATAAGAAGTCAACTTTACACGGCAAAAATCTTCCTTATCATATAACTTTTAGATGATGCCTCTACTTCTCTATCCAACACTCATCACTGTGGTGTATTATCAATAAGATTAAATCTAAAAACAACAAGTTTATTAAACTGGAATTAAAGAGTAACATTACAACTTAACAGTAATTTTTCTGTATATTAGTGGCAGACCCCCTAATATACGGGATAATTTTTGTTCGTTGTGAGAATGTTGCTCCTTACTTTCAATTGAAAAAGAAATAAAGAATGGGCAAGGGGCATATGTATACAATGGGTAAATAACTCGCAGCCCTTTCCAGGGGCGGAAGTGGGTCTTGTCATCCCTGGAGGCATAGCTATTAGACCTTTCGACTATGCTGAACAAAATCACTATCTCAAAACTTTGATGAGATGTCTTTGGGGAACAAAGGAATTTTGGGGAGTTGTAACTCCCCAAAATTCCCAATGTACAGCGATCTAAAAAATATGATAAAAGCCTAAAATAATTATTTAGGTAAAAGAACGGAGGAACAGGACTCTGGTACCATCACTCCTTATTTGTAAATAGGTCTCTTATTACATTTAATTTACAGCTAAGATTTTTTGTAGAACGAATTTCAAAACGTGAAGACGCTTCCTGGGAAATGTAAAGCGCCGCTTATCGAAGTAGAAAACACGATTAGTATGCTAGATGGCGTTGACGGTTGTGGCCTACCTTGTGAGCCACCACACTACTCTATAGAAGAATTGGACTATATCAGGACATTAACTTTCTTTGGAATACTCCCTTCGCTGCTTGCTAATTTCTTCGTAATGGTAACTTTTTAAAAAGAACCCTGTTGAATGTTTTGTCTATTCATATTCGGTTGATTCTACATCGATGTCTTGTTACCAACTTATTGTTACTTTTGTTTGAATGGACAGTATTTAGGAGACAAAATCAACAAAAGGTGAAAAGCCTGCAAAAACTTCCTATTTTCAAAATAGACTTCTTTCTTCATAGGAAAATAAGTATTTTTATTATTCTTTTTTCACTTTCAGCAAGGTTTTTACTATTTGGTATTTTTGCAAACATTTCTACTGAACTTGCGGTAACTGAAAAATTTTGGTTAATTTTTCAAATTTAGTGTCAAAATTTGCATTAGATATAATCATCTTTTTTTTTACAAAACTTTGTTGTAAAGTACAATCAGCCAATTTAAAATACTAAATAAGTATTTTTATTATTCTTTTTTCACTTTCAGCAAGGTTTTTACTATTTGGTATTTTTGCAAACATTTCTACTGAACTTGCGGTAACTGAAAAATTTTGGTTAATTTTTCGAATTTAGTGTCAAAGTTTGCATTTGATATAAACATTTTTTTTTTCTTTCTTTTTTTTACAAAACTATGTTGTAAAGTACAATCAGCCAATTTAAAATACTAAATAGCAGCCTACTGATCGACTGTGTAAAATGTACGATTAAAAAGCAGCTTAGAGGTTTTTGTGATTTTGAAATATATTATATAGACATATTTATTGACACACTCGACATAGCACTAAGAAGTACTAAAACTGATCTGTTTACAAGGTACATAGAAATGACACAAACACCAACTACAATTACTTTATGCTGTTAAACAGACCCGTGAAAAGGGAACAAAGGAATGTTGATACCGCGCTGTGCGGCAGTAAACTGGTTCCAACATTTTCTTTCTTCTGGTGAGTATGTTCGGGGGTGCTTTCGGGGGGAGGAGACACCTGTGTTTTCAACTTCTTAAAATATATTGTCCAAATTTGATTATAAGATTTTGGTGGCGCTTGTGGAGTGACTCAAGTCCCAATAATTCAAGGGCCTTTGCGTAAGAAGTATAGTTTTCTCCTACCATAATTTTACAAACACGTACACGTTTTTGTATGGCTTCAATATCTTGGCTTAGCCCGGAGCTTGACTGGACGCTTGGGCCCCAAACAGGACACGCGTATTCTAGTACAAGCAAAACCTAAGTCATGTAGGCCAGCTTCATTGAAACCGAACCTTTTCATTGTAACAAGCGATTGCGGGGCAGCCTAGTCTTTGTGGACTAGCTCATTCACATGGCTCCTGGAAATCAGTTTTTAAAGGGTTAAACCTCATTATCTTGCACTTCATCTCATTGAGAGTGAGACTTGCTAGTTCACAATCGGTGCGAAACATACTCGACCCTAATATTAGGGTCAAATTTTGGCACAGCAAAGTTTTCTTCGAGTACATATTTCAGTAGGAAGGACAAATCGTCCAATAATTTGTATCTATCCCTGAAAGACCGAAGGATGTAGTTTATGACAACCAGGAAACCGATAACAGCAAGTTTAGTACCTTGAGGCGTACCACAGGTAATAGGAAGAAATAGAGTTCGTGTCATTTTCGTTCATGGCGAAGACACACTGTTCACGGCCAGATTGGAAGTCGGCAACTATAAGCAGCAGGTCGGTTTTGGCACCCATTTGACTTAAGTTTTCAAGAGCAACAAGGTATCTGTAGATTCAAAAATAAAGCGACTGATAAAACATAAATTGCACCTAATACGAAAAGGCCAAGATAACCAAGCAAAACAGTGGGCAAACCAAATAAAATGGAAAATCAAAGAGGCACAAGCAAATTATTATGAAAATGAAGTTGACCATCTTTTGGAGTCCAAGCCTTCGCAGTTCTTCTGTAAAGTAAAAAGTCTAACGGGTAAAAGTTCTCAATCAGTTGACGTCATGAAGAAGGAACCTCTAGAGAAAACTGCGAATGACTTAAATGCCCATTTTGCTTCAATTGTGCAGTCTTACCCCCCTCTTTCACCTGCGAATCCTCCAGTAAATTTAACTACTCCTTCAGATGATAATTTAATTGCTGATATTTCATCGGCAATTATAATCCGTAAACTCTCTTCGCTAAAAAGAACTTCCGTTGCCCCTTTTGACATTCCAATTGCTGTCATTAAAGCATTTGCTAAAGAATTGTCATTTCCCCTTCAGATAATTTTTAATAATATAACAAAAACAGGATATTTTCCAAAGAAACGGACGAAAGGGTTTATTACCCCCATTCTAAAGAAAGGAGCAGTTAATGATTTCTCGTGTCTCTGACGGATCACAGTTACGTCAGTCTTTAGCAGAATATTCAAAAGCTGTGTTGCCGCATGGCTGAACAAATATCTTTTGAAATAACTGATTGAAAGCAATTTGGTAACATCCCTAAGTGTTCGACTGTTCATTATCTCGTTAATTCAATTGATTTTATTCAAAAACACCTGGATGAACCTGGAAAATGGATAAATTTAATTGCAATTGATTTCAAAAAAGCATTTGACCTTGTTGATCACAAAATCCTTTTAGAAAAAATGGCGGAAAAAAATATACCCAGCTTTATTATTAAAATCATCAAGAGCTTCTTAACAAATAGAGAGCAAACTGTAAAATATAAAGACCAAATTTCCACTTCTCTGCCAGTTTTTTGTGGAATTCCACAAGGAACTGTGATCGGGCCGCTGGGCTTCCTCCTCATGATAAATGAAAATGCTGCTGGGCTGGAGGGCAGATGGAAATACGTTGACGACTTGTCCTTAACGGAAGTCGTATCTGAGGATTCGAAGAGCAATGCTGCTAGTTTCATCGACCGAGTTACCTCAGAGGCGGCTGAACCAAACATGGTCGTGAATAAAGATAAATGCTAGGTCACGACATTTTCTTTTCTTCGGAAAACTCAACCTTTCGAACCTCCTATCGCTTCCGAGCTAATAAGTCATAAAATAACTTTACTTGGTGTGGTGTTTTCTTCCGACCTCTCATGGCGGGAGAATACAAAGACAATTGTAAAAAAAGCTAACGGCGTAATCCAACACTGAAAAAATTTCGAGTTCCTAAGGACAAGTTGAAACTAATATTTTGCATTTTCATCCGGCCATTAGTTGAATATGCCTGTCCGGTGTGGTACTTTGCCCTTACTCAGGATGAAACTGATAAAATAGAACGAGTTCAGAAGAGATCACTGCAAATCATTTATTGCGGTTCCCCTCTATCTTACTCCTTTTACCTCAAAGAATTTAAACTTGAATCCCCTTCTCTCCGCCGAGAAAAATTATGCCAAAGATTTGGCTCCTCCCTCCTCCAACATCCGATCTACCGATGATTCCTTCCCCCCCCTTTTGTCCCTATAAGATCTCGTCCCCCCAGGGAAGTGGCTGAGAAGGTTCTGAAACTGACCCCAGTCCACTGTAACACCATACGCTACAGTAAAAGCTTTATGCCAAGCTTTGTGAAATATTACAATGATCGTGTTTTTATTCTTTAGTTTATTTTATCCTGACGAAGTTTTATCAGACAATTTTATTCTCAATCTCAAGTGTTTTTATCCTTTAGTTTATTTATCCTGACGAAGTTTTATCTGACAATTTTATTCTCAATCTCAAGTGTTTCTATCCTTTAGTTTATTTATCCTGACGAAGTTTTATCAGACAACTTTATTTTGCTATTTATGACTAAGAGACATCATATTTGGGCTTTGCCCACGAGAGCTATGTCTTGTTTTTGAATTAAATGAATTTGAATTTGAGTCTGATCAAGTCAAATGCTTTTTTGTAGTCGGTAATGGCAAGATATACGAAGCATTTGCCCTTCTCTGGCAGAATATCATCATACAACCCGACGAGATGCACGGAGGTGTTGGGAGCCACAAATGCATTCTTATTGATAAGGGTCTAATTGGGGCTTTATGTCGTTCAACAGTTTGCCTTGAAATGGATATCTCTGTAACTTTCGTCATGCATGGAGTTAGCGAAATCAGTCTTAAATCATCGTATGACTTAGTAAATGATTTCTTAGGCATCACTTTAATATATAACTTTTTCCAAGTGTTTGGAAATTTTTGGAGAGTCAGGCACAGACTAATGATACTCACTAGAGGAGTCGCTATGAAAGGAGCATAATCGCGAAGAAGTCTCACAGGGATTTCACTTGGAAACGACGAGCTCTTTGGTTTTAATTTGAGTAGTTGATGAGAAACTTAATAAGGCTCTACTCGCGGTCACTCGCTACACTGTCTAGAATTTTCGAGAACAGTTGCAAGTTCTTCACTCGTATAGCTCGGGAATGTGGTGCATATACCAGCGAAAAAATGATTCACAGCGGATGCTGTCTAATAGCAGTTGTCGTCTTTCAGAAACCGTAAGTGAGGGTCTTGGGTTTTGCCGGTCAGCTTCTTTACTGAATCGTGCCATTTTTGCAGACATGGATCATCGTGGTTTGCAGCAAACGATTTCTTGGCTTTGCTGCAGAGGTCAACGACTTTGTAGCGGAATCCTTTATCATGAGTTTGAGACCACTGTTGTATAAGAGCCTTGATTTCAGTCGTGATCCATGGGCGAACAGATAAGGACTTGAAAACATAAGTTATCTCAGTTACTTAATCCATCATTCGGGTTTACACCTTTTTCCTGACGTAACAAGTCTTGGGTAGCTCTACTAAACTTCTCTGAATGTATTTTATGTTCATTAGTCATGATAAAAAAAAATCGGTAGTTTTTTATTCATCGGATAATTATGTTGACTTTGGACATCGTGTTTGATAGTGCCACGCTTTTAGTTTAGCCCTAAACGGTTGGCTGAAAAGGACAATCTTTGGTAATCTGTCATCCTTCATCCGCAAAACATGCCCTAGCCATACTATTCTTTCTCTCATTATAGCCCATAAAAGCGGGATTGAACTACTCTTTTCGTACAGCGTACTGTTTGAAATACGGTCAGTCAGTCGGGTACCCAAAACAATCCGTAATTTCTCTCGAAAATATTTAGCAAATCTTCCTCCGGTTTTCGGAGCGCCTATACTTCAGAATCATACTTGACCACATTCATCACTGTACCTTCCAATATTCTTATCTTGGTTCACAAACTTATCTTTCTATTCTTCCAAACTTTTTTTAACTGTGAAAAAACACCCTGAGCCTTGGCTATTCTACTTTTAACATCTTCACTGCACGCACCATCTTTACTAATGATACTAACTAGGCATGTGAAGCTGTCCACTTGATCAGTCTTTTCTTTACTCAACGTCACCTTTTTATCTTCACTTACTTCTAGCCTTAGTGACTTAGTCTTCTTAACATTAATTTTCAAACCTATTCTAGCACCCTGAATTCGCAAAACCTTTAAAAGTTCATTCATTTTGCTCAAACTTTCATTTATGTTGCTTAAATCATCAGCATAATGTAAGTCCAGGAACTTTTCTTTTATCCCCATTTAATTCCGTGTTCTCCCATTGCCTTTTCTGTGCTCTTTAAGACAAAGTCCATCAAAATGATCTGTATAAATGGGGATAGAACACAATCCTGCTTAGCTCCTGATTTAATACTGTGCCATGGTGAGCCATACTCTAGAAAAAAGTCCTGACCTTCAATAGCCACTCCTATTTAGGTGGGCCACTGACGTATATGTATATTAAAAAAAATATGAGGGGCAGAATGAATAACAATGCGCTACAAGTATAGTTAAGGTCTACTTCACGGGTATATATAACAACTGTACAATACAAATGTTATTTAAATTACAATGTAATACAGATGAAACGATTGGGATCCTTTTCAACAACTCTCTTTTTCGATTTTATTACTTTGATGTCTTTTCTTAAACAAAAAACAAGTTTATATGAAGGCTCAAACAGGAACTAAAAAGTGTTCTGTTTGAAATATTTGTTCTACTAAAGAAAAAAAAACAATAAACAGAAATGTTTTTCACGCCACGTAAGCGCTTTCACCGGCTGAGGCACTAGTGTTTCTGGAATTACCATTAGTTTCAGCAGCTTTTTATTTTATGTATCTAGTCAGTTTATTTTGTTCCCGGATTAAGCTAAAGACTGTGATTAATTTAATTCTATCCTTTCATAGGCTACCTATTTTTTGGATTGGAAAAACGCCAAAAGATTCCCTTCAGTCATGGTGTTTTATCTGAATTTGTGCTTTTTCACTGCAAATATGGTTTGGCTATGGTCATTTTACCCGGGAATGAGAGACGCAATTACTTGCTGGAAAGATGGCACTGCTCGAAAGGCAGAACCAGTTAGGTAAACTTTTTTTTTCAGATTATTTATCTTCTCTTTATTTTTTTACTGGCGTCGCTTCATCCTTGATAAAAACACAATTGAAGAAGTAATAACTAAATAGTTGCAAGGGCAATTTCATCAAAGATTTGGGCTGTTTTCTGTAAGTAAAGATCCGTATTGTCATATACTTCTCTTGAATGAATTATTTAGAATAGGTAGTAGCTCTGTAAGATTTACTTGAAACGTTCTTAAGGCTCGTCCATTTGTTTATCAAACAAACAGGTAAACGTTCTTTACCCGTGATTGTTCTTAAATTATTTAGTGGATCGACCTAAATGATTAAATATTAATTATCAAAGGGCACAAAGATTACAGTGTAAATTTCGTATGTAAAAAAAGAAAGCACATATTCCACAAATTGTGAATTCCTTCAAATTTTGGTATTCAAGGGTTTCTCAGCCGATCAACTACAGATCTTAGATTAATATTGGAATATGGAAGTTCAGAATTAACATAAATTAAGCACATGTTTCGCAAATACCGTCGATTTTTATGTAAAGTAGATATTTAAGGTTTTCTGAGGCTGTTGACTGTGAACAGGAGGTTCATGTGAGATTGGAATATAAAATATCATTGTGTGGCTACTCCTACCATGAGTATAACTAAAACATTCCTACTCTTTTTAAGAATAACCTCTAAATTTTACTAAAACTTATTAGCCAACATTACTGCTATTAGTGTATATGTTGCTGTGAATGTCCGAAATCTGGTTAATGTCAACATTCACCGGTGAATGTCCGAAATTTATTTTTCTCTGCTTGGATTCTATTATCTTTGCGAATCAGCTTTTTCAGTCTTATGCGAGCTTTGATGGTAAAAGTTAAAGTTAGGGTTAGGTTGGATTGGGTTAAATTAGGTTATCAATCTCAGACATGTGTTAAAAACCTAATGTAACCTAACCTGTCACCATCAAATCTTACATAAAACTGGAAAAGTTGACTGGCAATGCTGACTAAATCCAAGGAGAAAAAAGGTATTTCGGACATTCACCGGTTGACCAATTTTGGACATTCACGGTAACATATATAAAAACATTTCAATAAGAAAGGAGTAGAAATTTTGTAAAAAAAAAGAAAATTAACCTGCTGAAAAACCTGAAGACATCATCCATCTACATAACATTGGATCGAGCTTGGACTCCTAAGGGCTACTGGCGGACTTATCCTCGTCTATCATCAAGTTTGGATGAGATGTGACAATATCTTCAGGTAATGTCCAGTTGAAATTTTATAGGGATATCGTTTCACTCTCTCACATATATCGGATTGAATTCTGATCTTAGAAATACACAATTAAAACACCAGCACTTAGTTCCGGCGAAATTTGCTTGAAATCTGACACTTCTCATTTATGTCTTGACGACAACAATTTTGGAATCCCCTCCTCCTGCAGAGACTGGACTGTGTTTGGATACTCGGAAAACTAAACTAAAACACTAGATTCTATTGCTCATCAAATTTGGCTGGACATTGATTATATTGGGGGTGGAGGTGGGGCTTGCGTAGCTGTGTTGGTCTCAGGCAGTTTGGTGCTGCGGTAGGTTGTTTAGTAGTAGTAGTAGTAGTTTATTATTATTCTGTAATACAGTTGAGTTTGTTTAATAATGCACTCTAAGAAAAGATTTATTTGCTAATTAAATTTTCTAAACAAATTTCCACTTTAGAAAAAATTGATTCAGTAAACAGTCGGTCCTAGTATTAAAAATATCATAAATAGAAATGTCAACTAGACAAAATGAACACTCTGTACGAACTAACATTAAATGCAAAAAAAAAAGAAGAAAAACCACTTTGAAACAAAGGGAAAAAAGGGAAAGAAAAACGGAAGAAAAGAATATGTAAATAATTCGAAAACAGGTGGGAAGATGATTTTTTTTTTTTTGTAATGTGAGAGTTAGAAAACTATCTCCATATAAGCGTTCATCATTGTTTTGGGTCTGAATTTCGAGTACGTGTTGTCATTTCCTTCTCTTAGTGTATCAATCTGCTTAGTATGGAGAAGATACTTTCGTATCTGGTTAAAATACAATTTAAGGTGGGCTTTGTTGAAAGTATTTTTAAATTTTAAGAATCCAATTGGTATTTGCCATACTTTTGCTAACTTTATTTTCAGAATTTTTTGCCCCCCTCCCATGCCCAATAATTGCTCAAGCACATCCAATGAAAATTTTGAGATAGCTATTTGGTTCAACATAGTCGAAAATTCCAGCAACTATGCCTCTGGGGACGTCAACCCCCCATAGCCCTCGGGTGCCCCGCCCAGTTGGACTAATCAAATCACTTAGAAATGTAAGCATCTCTTGCAAGTTTAAATATAATAGATTGCAATTTCTATTTAATTTGTTAGCGATCATATCTATACCAGGCGTTTTTGGTATTGTATTTTGTAATGTTATAAAATACGATGGTCTTTTACTTACTGATTTGGTTTAGTCATAATGGACCTAGTTTAAGTTTCCATGTCTCTAAAAGATATTGGTAACATTTCTACTACTTCTTATGACTATGCTGCTTTTCCTATCTAGTAATTAATAAATGCCATAGCATAACCATCTATTTAATTTTCAGCAACGAAACCTTTCATTGTACATTTTCCTTCATTTTGTTTTATTCGCCGTCCATGACTGCTTTTGTTTGTCTTGCTGCGTTAGCCTATGCTTGGTATCAGCTGTCTCTACATCAGGCCAAAGGTATTTCTTTTTCTAATCTTTTATATATATATATATATATATATATATATATATATATATATATATATATATATATATATATATATATATGCGTGTAAGTTATTAAAGTTGTGTTTAGGGGATTTTAAGATGTCAAAGGATTAGTTATGCTTATCCTATCCGATTAGATAGGATAAGATCTCTATTACACTATGGCTGATAAATTGGGTCAATTCAATTTAGGATAACTCTGAAAACAGTGGTATGTTTAAAAGAATACTTCCTTTCATTGTTCGAACAACAGGCAGATGTTTAGTGTATTTACAAAATTTGTTATTAGAACACTGCAGTTTGCGGTAATGTCGGAAACAATATATCATGTAGTCCTTTAAAAAATTTTAGGGTGCCTTTATGTATATTCCTGTATAAAAAAGAAACGATATAAAAACCGAGAAAAGACAAAAATTGATTATATACTCTAATTAAGCCATTAAATTAATTCTCTCTTCATATTGCTTCTTAGCGTATCCTTTCTTTTCAATTTCATTTTATTTATTTTTAGGATGGCCAGACATAATTAAAAAAGAGACTGTATGGATGGCAAATCCTTTGCCATCCTTCAGCAATTTAGTCGCTCCATCTTGTAACCGGGTATATCCAGAAGCATTTCATTATTATAATCCAGGAAGGTCTCACGTAAAATAAATAATAAAAAAAAAAGAAAGAACACGGTTATATCTAAACAAATTTGTGAATGATCGTATCTCTTGTATTATTGATTGACCAGGTGGTAGACCGAAATTTGTCCGCGGTCAGTCTACTCATTCAATTTACCAATGTAACCGGTAAATTGGCCGCTTTTTTATTAGCGATTCTGATAAATATATTCTGCTTTTTGTTAGTTTATTCTTTGCTTTAAAAACAATCTGAGCTATTTCAGCATTTCTGAAGCGTATTAGCACTGGAGCTACTTAGAGTCATTCAAACGAAATCGATAAACATTTACAATATTATTATCATCAAAACCAGGGACCAGCATCTTGTCTTTAATAATAGTCGTTATTTATTTCTTAAGATCATTCCCAGACCTCTCCGCTTTACTCCATTCATGTCAAGCAATCCAACATTTTTTCTTGAACAAAATCATCCACTTTCGATTCCCATGATAAAATCCTATTTTCCAAGGTTTTAACCATTGCAAATGGTCCTTTGAGCAATTTCTATTTCTTGGAATTTTGGTTTGTAATCAATGAGAATAGTATCATGGATTTTTTTTTACTATCGTACCAACTGCTCTATTTTTGTAGCTAGATCTGACAGTTTGGCCTTAACTTGGCAGGATTTGGTCTGTGGCTTTCTATCCTTGATTACTAGGAGGTATTCAATTTTCGTTGTTTCTTTGGCCACACTGGTTGTGCTCTTTTCCATATGCATTTCTAATATGTTGAGTATTTAATTGCGTCTAGGCTTGAGTCTTTCTCTGGGATTCTTTGTGAATTTCCCCAAACTTAGCTTTTCTTTTTCTAGCAATATTGGTCTCATTGAGACGATTTTCGGCCTCTTCATTCCAAACTAAGGGAATAATTTTTCGATTGATATGTCTTTGAATGTAAAATTCCTATTGATTGCGTGTAGGTCTGAGTCTTTCTCAGGGTTTCTTTCAGAATTTCCCCAAACTTAGCTTTTCTTTTTCTAGCAATATCGGCCTCAGTGAGACAATTTGTGGGCTCTTCATTCCAAACTAAGGGAATTATTTTTCCATTGTTAGTCTTTGGATGTAAATTTGCTAGTTTCCTTTTACTTTTGGAAAAAAATTGTAATTTTTGTGTTCACCATATGCCTCTTTTGATTCGATCTTTTCTGGTTGTTCATCTCCTCTGTAATCCATGAAAAGAGGTTTTGAAAATTTTCGAACATTCGATTGTTGGAAGAGTTGTTCATATTCGGATGTTTTTGACCAATCACGTTTCTTTCATTTTGAGTATTTGATCGAGTCTGAGCCTGTATCTTACTCTGGGTTTCAATAAAACTTTCACAACATCCGACTTCTTCTCTTCAACATCAAACTCAGTGAAACGAATTCCACTGTCTTCTTCTCGAATGGCCGAAACAATATTTGCATTGTAAGTCATTGGATGCAAGTTATGAAAATTTTCTGATTTACTTTGATTTTCTGAAGGTTAGTTGTCATGTTCACCATACGACTTTTTGTTCATTGATGTTTTCTGGCTGTTCATCTCTTCTGTCGGATGTTCGAAGAGTTTGAAAAGGTTTTGGGAATTTTTGAAAGAACAGATTGGTGGATAAACCAGGGTTATCCAGATTGTCTGAAATTTGTTTGTTCCACATATAGGAAATTGTCTTTGATCTTTGTTTAGCAAGAAATATACCGTTCTTTCTTACAACTTTTCATAAAAAATGAAGATGGTTTTTGGAAATTAATGTAAATATTTATAAAAGAAACATAATTTTTTATGAATTTTATGATAAATAAAAAGAACCACATTTTACAAAAAAAGGTGCACGGGAACACTTTACAAGACTATGACCCATACATTCCTGTGTTATATCAAAAGAACTGTTGGGGCAAGTATGTATTCAGGGGGTGACAGCGCCCATTTTACTACAGACAATCTTTGTCTGTGTAGCACGCAGCTAGGAACATCATCGCTTGTCATATATTTTGTCAAAAATGGCATTTATTTAAAAATTTCGGCCGCATCGTTCTTTGCTATAAAATATTAGGAAAACTTCAATTAAACACCTCTATAATAAAGGTTATAAGAGTGAGTATATCAATTACTAAATGGAAGAAAGAAAAGTTTTCAACTGAAAGGAAGGAGCAAAAAAAATTTAGAACTAACAGATTTTATTCAGAATATGAATAAAATCTGTCCCCTCCTCAATACCTCGTGCTTTACGCTAAAGCTTTTTAGAACTTTTACAGAAGCTTTCTATTCTTGTTAAATGACTTTTTTGTTCCAGGAGTCGTTCCTAAAGAATTGGTACATAAAGTCAAGCTTTAGCGTAAAGAGAGAGGTATTGAGGAGAGGCAATCCCTCTCATATACGGAATTATTTTTGTTCATTTTAACTTTTAATGCCGATTCTTAGTTTTTGTTGAAAAAAATGGGGAGGAAAAACTTTCCTGGACTTGGATTATGCTGATGATTTAAGCATCCTAGATGAAAGTGTGGGCAAAATGAATGAACTTTTTTGAGGTTTTGTGAGTTCAGGGTGCTAAAATAAGTCTAAAGATTAATGTTAAGAAGACTAAGTCGTTAAGGCTAAGAATAAGTGAAGGTGAAAGGGTTACGTTGGGTAACGAAATGATTGATCAGGTGGACAGCTTCACTTACCTTTTAGTATTAATAGTAAAGGCGGTGGAAGCAGTGAAGATGTATAAAGTAGAATAAGCAAGGCTCAGGGTGTTTTTTCATAGTTGAAAAAAGGTTGGAAGAATAGAAAGATATGCCCGCGAACCAAGATTAGAATATTGGAAAATACAGTGATGACAGTGGTCAACTATGGTACCCGGCTGACTGACCGTATTTCAAACACTAGGCTGTATGAAAAATGCGATTATATCCCGCTTTCTAGGGCTATAATGAGAGAAAGGTAGAGATGGCTTTAATACATCCTGCGGATGAAGGATGACATATTGCTGAAGGGTGTCCTTTTTAGTCAACCGTCAAGGGCTAAACTGATGGCAGGTCGTCCGTGGTTGGAGTGGGAGGATGTCATAAAGAAAGATTTAAGGGAAATTACCTCCTGGGAGGGTGTAAAGAGGGAAGCTGTGAATAGATTTGGATGGAAAAGGAGCGTGCGTAGCTATGTTGGCCTCAGGTAGCTTGGTACTGCGGTGAGTTGTTAGTAGTTGTAATTATAGTTGAAAAAAATACTTTTTATTTAATTTCTGACCGTTTTTCAAATAATGCCGAGAAATCCAACTCCCCTCCATGAAAAATTCCATCCCTCATGGAAATTTCTTCTCGCGTGAAATCGTCACGGATAATTCCATCCTTGCTGAAAATTCCATTCACAGCTTCCCTCTTTACACCCTCCCAGGAGGTAATTTCCCTTAAATCTTTCTTTATGACATCCTCCCACTCCAACCGCGAACGACCTGCTTTCCGTTTAGCCCTTGACGGTAGGCCTTGCTGAAAGATTCCACCTGAAAAATTCTCCTCAGTGTACTTTCATTTGACTAAGACTTTAATTTCTGATCGTTTTTCAAATTATGCCTGAAATCCCCCTCCGTGTAATTTTTTTCCGGAAATCTCCTCTCCCAGTGTGAAATTGTCCCTGTGGAATAATTCTCCATACAATTCCAACCCCGCAAAAAATTGCCACAGAGTATCCCCATTTGTAAAATTCAGTTAGCAGAGACAAGGTAATACAAATAAAAAGTATTTCGTATAGGAATTTTGGTAAATTCCCCCATTGTAAATTTACCCTGAAAAGCTTACCCCGGAAACTCCCCTCCCTATGGAAAATTCTCACCGTGGAAATCCCCCCCCCCCAAAAAAAAACAATGAAAATGCCTATATACTTCCCAATAACAATTACCACCCTTAAACAATGGGCAAATTTTGCAAATTACAGCCCTTTCCCCAGGAGCTGTGGGGGGGGTCATGTTGTCCACAAAGGCATACTGTGTTGTAGCTATGGCTACAACCATGATTGCGTGCTTAACTCAAGTTAGAGGAAGAACTCATCGAAAGTAAATTCTAGAAGAATATAATTTTCTTCTGGAAAATTTATTTCTGATTTTTTTTTTTTTTTTTTTTTTTTTTTTTATATATATATATATATATATATATATATATATATATATATATATATATATATATATATATATATATATATATATATATATATATATATATATATATATATATATATATATATATATATATATATATATATTCAGAAATGATCGTTTCTTTTTGACCATCTGGGGTAAATTTGAAGTACTTTCTCAGCGAAATATGTTGTTCATTCTCTCTACTCAGTCAGAGGGTGAGATACTCTCTGTAAGGTCATCTTTTAGAAGTTTGCTATGCAACCAGTGGCTTACTTGGATTTTTTTTTTTTGGGGGGGGGGGCTACAGCTGAAAGATATGGAGTCGATCAAAACTTACTAGCAACATAGCCTATTGCTATTGCATTTTCCTTCCTCTTTCTTATTCACGTGTCACTAGGCTTATTTATCTCTAGGCTATTTTACCAAACAAATCTAAAAAACGAGAAGCTCATTACCCAAATTCCAAATCAAGTCTAATGATACATTGTTCTCATCTATTGTAATGTATTATTCTTTTGGCAGGTAGTCTTCGTGAGAGAATAGAAGGGAGAGATGCCTACTTTTATTTGACTGCTTTCTCCTTCACTCTGGTGATGACAATTATCGCTCTGTCCACTTTACAAGTGAGTATTATATGTCAGTGGTAGTAGGCCTACATAAGACTTGACCATTAATTCTTCTTATCCCAAGAAATAACCAAGACTTGGACAGTCGAGAAAAAATATCCAACTGAGACAAATTTACTTCCTGGGGTTCGGTCAGGCCGAGATCCTCACATAACAAGTACGATATTTATAGACCGGACAAATGATTACTTTATTAGTGAATAAGTAATATCTTTAATCACAGCTTCTTATTCAATATTACTTAATACCTAAATATTAAAGAAATTATGAAGACTTGAATGATTGTATGTAAATGGTAATTTTGAGACTTGCGAGACTAAGTTGACTAAGTCGGCAGCTAAACTTCTCTTCTAAGTGAGGCTATAAATAAGGTTGAGACGCATCGGAACCTGCAGTATGTAATTGAAATCAATGCAGACATTCTAAATAGCACAACTGAAATACCTTAAGACAGAACTTACAGTTTTAGGATTCATGCAGATAAGAAGAATTTTTTGGAGGGGGGCTGAAATATCAAAGTATTGGAAAATATAGGGGGGGGGGACTTTATAAACCTTGGCATTTGTGGTAGTCCTTCCTCTTTTGCGCGGGCCTTATAAAAATAGGATATAAAAACACCCTAAATTGCTTGGGAACCTCTTGGAAGTTGGCTAGAACGATATTTTTTTTCACAGTGATATGGACGCGGAGTGTTTACTAGTGTGACGGCCTCAGAAAACTTGACACTCTGACGACTTTTTAGTTATAGTAGTAGTACTAAAATCGAATTTATATCTTTAGACCCTTAGACACGGAATTTAGACCCTTTTGGCCCAACTAGTATCTAAGCCTAAAGATATCTTTCCAAGCTAAATTAATGCTACATTTAGAGGATTGATTTGCCGTCGTATAAAATAATTTTTAATAGCTTAAGAAAGTTAAATATTGCTTTCTCGATTTGGTCGGGGCCGCAATCAGTATTTCTTTTAGACTTGTGAGTGTGGTTTTCCACTTGTGTCAGCGTGGGTGCTTCAAAAAGGGAGGGGGGTGTGCTAGATGTTTTCCTGAGGAATTTCCTTAGAATGGTTTTAGGTACTTGTTTAAATGACTGTATTTTAAACAACAAGCTGCGCGAATAAAATGGCTTCGATCCTACTTTCTAGGAAAGGAAAGTTAAGAGGGGTGGGACATATCTTGGTGGAAAGATAATAGATTGCTAAGAATCGTGCTTTTTCGCCATCTGTTTGGGGCCAAACGAAATACAGAAGTTCCTCGAACATGAAGAATTTATTAATAAAGGAAATCGGAATACCTTGGAACTTCATTGGATGGAGTTAAGATTGAAGCTATGAAGGATTGTGGTGGAGAAAGAGCGTCTTTGTCCGTACGTTGTTAGGGTGCTTTCACACTACGCCGTAGAATCTTTCACACTGGCATAACTTTACGTTATATTATGTAATCTTAAAAGGCAAATTTTTTCTGTGACTTAGACTGTAGTAAATAGACTCGAAACTATAGGACTTTACGTTATGTATTTTGCGCTGTGGAAAAGCCAACGTAGTAAAAAAAAATAGAATTTCTAGATTAGCATTTAATAAATTTTGAGAATTATTTAAAACTTTTCCTAGAAAGTCTTTCATACTAGTTTTTCCTAAAAGGTCTTATCCATTCATATTTTTATTTTACACAATTTGCTTACGATTATTGTGAGGATTTCAGATGATAATTATGATGGTTTTATGGATTTTATACGATATCCTAACTTGAAAGGACTTATTTAAGTGTGAAAGGTTATTCTTAACTTACCGCCTTACCTTAGGAATTTACATGCGTAGTGTGAAGACTTCTCTAGCAGTAGTAGCAGCATTCCATCTCTAATGGGACATCTCTAGACATCCTTTCTGTCCAAAAATGACTTGTCCAAGATGAGTAATATCGCTTTAATGTTTAACAATGATAACATGTTAAAGCCTTTAGTAAAATCTTTTAAATAATAATAATAATCTTCTACATATATATATATATATATATATATATATATATATATATATATATATATATATATATATATATATATATGTATATATATATATATACATTCTTTGTCATCGGTGTATAAGTAAGAAGCGACCCGGCTCAATAGGAACCGAAACTCTAAAAAAAGGAATTTCGATACCAATAGATATATCAAAAAATTTAATTTTGTTGCTGGTTTTAAATATATAAGTTTTATTAAGTTTAGTTATACCCGTCAAAGGTTACGAGCCTGAGAAAATTTACCTGATTTTTAAAAAAAGGGGGAAATACCCCCTAAAATTTATATAATCATAATGTACATCACTCCAGCAGATTCAACGTATCAGAGAACCCTACTGTTAAGTTTTTAAGCTCCTATCTGAAAGAAAATGTGGAATTCTGTACTTTTTGCCGGAAAAAAGATCACAGATGTGTGTCTATTTGTTGTTTTTTCCCAGGGGTAATCGTATCGACCCAATGGGCCTAGAATATCGGGAGAGGGCTCATTCTATTGGAAATGAAAAGTTCTAGTTCCCTTTTTAAGTGACCAAAGAAATTAGATGGCAGCTAAGCCCCCTACCACGTCACTTTTTTCCCAAATTCTTTCGATCAAAATTTTGAGATTGCTGTTTTGTTCAGCATAGTTGAAAGGCCTAACAACTATGTCTTTGGAGATAACAAGACCCCCCCCCCCCACAGCCCCTGGGGAAAGGTCTTTAAGTTATAAAACTTGCCCATTGTTTACGTATAGTATTTGTATTTTGAGAAGTATGCATACATTTTTGGGGGGGGAAGGGGGGGGGGTGAATTTTTTGGTGGGGGGACTTTGCACGGGAGAATTTTCCATGGAGAGGGAATTTGTATACTGGTAGAATTTGCCAGGATTCCTATACGAAATTTCTTTGTGTCTTGCCTTCTGCCTTTACTTCGTCAAGCCGCTAGGTCAAATTTTTTCATCTGTTGAAATAAAATAACACGGATAAGAAATATGGTAAAATTACGTAGAAAAAATAGAAATCTAGGGAATTCCCCGATCTTGTGTTGTAGCCCCCTTTCTCAGACAAAAAAAAATTAATATATAAGGAAGCCCACCTCCCGATTTCTTTCTCTGCTTCAGTAGTCGCTTCCCGTTCTACTAGACCATTTACACAAAGTTCTAAGTGGTTTTAGAGGAATAACTGGAGTAGAGCTAATTTTGCACTTTATATTACTGCGTTGTCCGCGTTATTGGGTTCTATAAAAGTTCCTTACCATTTGCTTCAAATTACTGACCGTTTCTCAAATGATAAGCAGTATCTAAATGAATATTATGATAAAATAATTTGGTGCTTAAAACAATCAGAGGCGACTGCTGTTCCTCTAGAAAAAATTAAAGTTAAAACTAGAAAACCAGAATGGGTTTTGGACCCAGAATTGAAAGTTGTAAAGAATAAAGCTAAGTTTTGGCTACGAATATTGGTGTCTTGCGGTCGGCCAAATCGAGGAGTTGTCTTCTATCTGAAGCAAAGTACCAAGCGTGCTTATAAAAAACGTTTACGGCAGTCTAGGGTATCTGGTTTTGATTTTTCTGCGTCCAGAAAGGAGTGGTCTCATGTTCTGAATTCGGATAAGCTCAGTTGTGATTTTTCTGAAAGTCCTATAGCAGTTAATACTTGGGTGCCGTATTATAATGATATTTTCGGCAAGGTGAACCGGGAAGTTGAAAAGCTTTTTAGTAACTTTCTTGAGTCGTGTTTGCCTAATCGTATTTCTCAGAGTAATGTATGACCAGTTTCTACTGTTGATATTGGTCAAGCTATTAAGAACATGCAATCTAGCTCTGTTGATCAAGACGGAATTTCGTCTTATCATCTAAAAGTAGTTTGCCCAACTTTGATAGATCACCTTCAGCTACTGTTTCAGATGTGTTTATCTACTTCTATGGTTCACAACAGTTTTCTCTGTGGCACAGTCACCTTGGTTTTGAAGCGTGGAAAAACTTCGTCAGAGTGTAGTTCTTATCGACCAATTACTGTTTCGTGAGCTCTTTAGCAAAATTTTGAATATATTCTTCTCCCTTTCATTTCAGAAAATGTTAATTTTGGTGAAAACCAATTTGGCTTTCAAAAAAGGCTGGGATGTCAGCACGCCCATCGTGTTCTAGCTTCCCTCCTGTTGCAATCTGTTAATGATAAATCTCCTCTTCATATCTGTGCTCTTGATCTTTCGAAAGCCTTCGATAGTATAGTCCACTCACATGCACTCTATTCCCTTTTTTCCAACAATATTAAGCTTTCTATTGTTGTTTTCTTTAGGTACTGGTATTCTAACTCTTTTGTTCGGGTGAAATGTAATGGAGTAGTTTCTGATTCAAAGGTGTTTCTTCGGCGTGGGGTCCGTCAAGGTGGTGTGCTTTCTCCAACTATTTTTCAGCTATGTATTGCTCCTATCCTTTCATCCTTGCCTTCGACTTTCATTTCTGATGGAATTGATGTCTCGTATCTTGCTGACTATGTTCTCCTTGTCAGTCGTTCTAGGGCTGGACTCTCACATTCTTTCAGCTGGATCTTAGACCAGTTCATACGGATTGGGCTTATGTTGAACGTCGATAAGTGCGAATATACTTCGTCTAATTCGAGTTCGAGTCTCCCTCTTAACTGTGTTTTTTTTCTGTATTCCCGTTCTCTTCTTTTCAGTGCCTTGTTCTTAACATTTATAATATTCTCGAAACATTTCAGGCTCTGACAGTTTATAATGCAAAAAAAAAAATTAAGATTTAATATTAAAAAGTGGTTCCATATAGAGGGAGTTATAATAGGCCAGCACTTGGGAACTTATATTCTTCATTTTGTGATCATTCTATTCTTTTTTTATCTGGTTTTCTTCCAATTCTGAAGCCTAAAGATCTGAATTCTATCCGGACTTATTATTTTAAATTTTCTCGGTACCTTTTGTGCCTCCCTCCGTGGTTCCGGAACCGGCATCTAATATCGCGATTCGGCCTCCCTGATTTACGGGAAAAAGTGACTGTGCTTGCGGGAAAGCTGTCGTTATCTGCAGGTGTCACTGCGCACCATAATTAACGTCGTTTTATGTAAATAATTGTTAAGTGTGCGAGTTTGCTTTTTTTTTCTTTTTTTGTTCTTGGTGTTCTCCGCTACTTTTTTATAGTGGGTAATAAATAAATTATTATTATTATTATTATACCCAAAACGCATAAAACCCATACCCTTTGAAAAGTCGTTTAATTCTCATTAAAGACTTGCATCGAATCATATATTATAAAAATTTATTATTTCCATTTTCCTTCCCTATATATTATTTGGCAACTATTTTTATTTATGTGCTTCTTTTATTTTTAGGTTGATGCCGACCGTTTATCTGGACTGTGTTTTATTAGTGGTAGCTCTACCACAAGAACTGTACTGTTGATTATACCAATGATGGTTACTTTAATTATTGTTGAGACCTTCCATTTGCTAGGTAGGTAATGTTAGATTCATACTTTTTTAATGGTGCTATTTTTCTAACCTTTTTTTTTCTTTTTGACGCAAAATAGTTCTTGTATAACTGATCCAGAAAAAGACTTGTGTAGTTCATATGGAATGGGACTGCTGCATTTTTAAAGGGGAAATTCGAATATTAAAATTATTAGCATATCAAGTCAATAACAATAACTTTGTATTACCCTACAAAAAAAAACAAAATGCGGATTTCGACGCAAAACATTAGCTTTACATTACTATGCAAAAGGACCCATGCAGTTTTTTTCTTCTTTTTTTGGCGCATATAATTCATGCATTACAGATGCAGACTTTAAAGTTGTTCACCAGAAATCAGACTTTGATTGATGTTAACTCAGGAGATGCAAGCGGCAACTATCAAAACACGGGGCTGAGTAGAAGGCAACAATATTAGATTTTTTATTAGAAAAATATTAGATATACATGTGCTTTGCAAAAATCCATATATGCAATTTGAGTTATATCTAAAGCTTAAATCTGACAGTAGTCGAATATTACTTTGCTTATTGAAAATTGCTTCGCCGAGCCACAAAAAGCCCTTCCAAAGCGGAAAAATCGCTTCGCCATGCTTCAACTTATAGTTGAAAAAAAATCGTAAAATGAATTTGGTATTTGTTCAATCTTTGAAATGAGTTGCCTAGCTCTTAAAAACTAGAGGAAAAAAAATATCGCAAGCAATTTGCTGAAAATCCCCTGTTCCCTCGGTCTATATTAGTAAATGATATAGGAGGCACATATATGGCACATACATACATACATATCCTAAAAAAAAATCGTCTTCAATTCAAATTGCCAGGTGATTTTGTTTTGCCCTGTGAACTACTTTTTTCGCAAGCTATTTTTTGTCACGCTCTGTCAAAACTTAGCTTAAAACGAAACAGTTTTCATATAACGGAGGCATGCAGCAAAATGTAGTTGTTCACACGGATTCACAGTCTCACAATTCATCTAAAAACAATTTGTCAATGATTAGATCTTTTTGCTTCATTACGCTCTAAATTTTAATCTCGCTGTTCATTTCAGTCACGAAAACTGAAGTTTTTTTGTTGTTTTTTTTTTTTTTGACAAAATAGAACTCGATCCAGGAAGTTGGTAGAACGATCGTAATAGGCCCATACTAATACACTGGCTATGCTATTTTTTAAAACTTTAATTTGGCTCAGAACTGTGCCTGTTATTTTGATTCATCAGGCGGGGGGTTCAATTGATTCAATTTGTGAATTGTTTTCTGTGCATAAAGGTTTTTTTCAAATCTAAAAGGCTTTAGACTGCTACACCCGTTAAAATGAAAAAAAAGGTAAAACTTAAACATCGGGTTGAGTAGAAAGCAAAAACAATAGCTTGACGTTCCTCAAGAAAAGAGTTTTTGGTTTCTTTTGACGCTCATCACCTCAAGCACAACAAACGCAGGTACTATGTAAAATTTATCATGTGAAGCTAGACCACTGCACAGGTCCAAACGGAAAATGGGATCGTAAAAATATAGGCATGATATTGAGTAGAAAATACAAATGGTAGCTATGCATTGCTCCACAATAATCTCTTTTTCTGTTTAACTGAGTTTTTTTTGGCACAAAACAGTTGGTGCACTCATTATGCAGTTGGTGCATAATGAATGCATGCAGAAAAAAGGTAATAGAGACTGGTGCGTTCTATAAAAAGGAGAACCAAAACACCAAAATTAGAAACATCGCATTGAGTATAATAAAAAACAATATATTGAGTTTATATAATGGGATATGTCAAGCGAAAACTATACTTTTACATTACTCGACACAAAAAAACGAATGTATTTTTTAGCTTTCTAGTTCTACGAAGTTTTCATGTGGTGGGAAGTTTTCAGGTCCTTGGTGGGTAGGGGTGGGGTAGTGCTAAAGGATTTTTAGTGAGGTCAGAAACCCTAAAATGTGCACTATATGCAAAAATTAGGTCTTCCTCGGGAGGGGATCTTGGAATTGTCTTTGGAACTCTCTGTATACCTAGGATCAGGCACGCGCCCAGGATTCTCTTTTTGGAATCCCATAATAAAAAAAAATGATGGGTGGGGGGGGGGTAATGGTCAAAACGAATTGTGCTTGGTAATTTGAATAAGTAGTGTCCGGGAATTCGACAGAATCAGGGGGAGGGGCCGGTTTTTATTTCTATTAAACTATTTGCTAAAAAAAAAACAAGGCAAATATAAACGTAGTACTTTACTTTACCATTATGTAATCCATCTATCCATTCAAACCAGTCTATCCATTAGGATAGACTGGTAGTACATTACCAGTCTATCCTTTGCTTGTCAAAATCGTACATTTTTTTAGGCTTCATCAATTTTCGACGGATTTATAGTCATTCTTCTGGAAGTGAAAGTCGAAAGCTTACTTGGTTCATAAGTCGGACTGCCACACAGGCGGTTTTCTACTTTTTCATTGGCGTTTCTGCTTTTTCTTTGCAGCTGTATGAACTTCTTATGGAAAGTCATTGGAGGAAAGCACTTAGAGAATACATCATGTAAGTCAAAATCCAAGTTATCCGATTTTGTTGATAGAAAGTTTTGCAGAAAAAAAGTTGATAGAAAATTTTCGTTTGATAGAAACTTCTTTCCCCTGTGTGTTTATTTTGTTTTTTGTTGTTGTTGTTTTTTTTGTTTTTTTTTCACCTGTTCGATTTGAATTTTTCAATGTGAGATGACAATTTTTCTGTCATTCGATAGCTGAGATTCAGTTTTATTCATTTGACGACTTACATTTTGAAATTTTCTTTGCTTTTGTTTTTTGAATTTTCTTATTGTTCACAGAAAACAAAGAAAATTTTCCAAGTTTCTAAGCAATTTTGGATTATTGTCTAAGAAAAAGTTTTAGTAATATCATTTAGTTTAGTTCTGGCCCGGTAAGTATATAGTAAAATAATGAATCCATTGATATAAGTATTTTGTTTTTTCGGTGTAAGTTACAGCTGTGGCTTTTCGTAATTAATTAAAAAAAAAACTCCGAAAAATAATTTTACAAAGAAAAGTATTTTAATCTTAAGATCAGGAGATACAAATACATGTTAAAATTTCAAACTCAAAACGACCAGAAATTACTATTAAAGAATAAATGAAATCCAAAACGAACAGAAATTAGATAAACAATCAAAGTAAAAAAACATACAACAAGTAATAATATAAAAGAATACATAAATCTTAAAGCGAGTAATACTTAAATTGAATATGCAAATCAAGCTTAAAATGAAAAAAAATATATTTTGCTATTGAAGTATAAATGAAACCCAAAACGAACAGAAATTAAATAAACGATCAATACAAGCAAACATACAGTAGATGATAATATAAACGAACAAATAAATCTCAAAATGAGCGAAACTTAAATTGACTGGGCAAATTAATTTTAATAGGAACAAAAGCAACTGGAAACAAGAGTTTGAATTTTGCCTCCTACTCTATCTTTAAAAGTGTAAAACCCGTTACGTCATTGGCGCTTTACTGAAAACGAATTATATTACAAATATTTTCTTTTGTGCTTAATATTGAAAATAAGCATTAAAATAACAGTAAAATTTTGAACTGATGAGCTTTCAGCAATTAACATCATTATACATCAGATATCCAGTTTAATTTATTAGTTCTTTATAAGATTGTTCAAGACAAATATAGTTTCACCTACAAACAAGAGTTTGGATAGCGCCACTTTTTTTAACTGTGTAAACATAAGGCCTACTGCGTCATTGGAGCTTCACTGAAAACGAGTTATGTGACAAATACTTATTTTTCAAGTTCTTGAAACTTTGAAAATGAAAATTAAATTACAGTGAAATAAAATCTCGAACTGATGGATCTTTCAAAAATTAATATCATTATATATTAAATATTCAATTTGATTTTGTTTATACTTTCCAAGACTGTTCAAAACGCATAAAGTTTTCAGTAAAGCGCCAATGACGCGGTAGGTTTTAGACTTTTACAGCGAGAGAAGAGAGCGATACCCATACACTCTTGTTTGTAGTGATTTTTGTTTGCTTCAAACTTGATTTGCATATTCAATTTAAGTTTCATTCGTTTTAAGATTTATTCATTCATTTATATTAGTATGTATTGTATGTTTGTTTGCATTGATTCTTTATTTAATCTCTGCTCGTTTTGGGTTTCATTTGTACTTCAATAGCAAAATATTTTTTCGTTTTAAGCTTGATTTGCGTATTCAATTTAAGCATTACTCGCTTTAAGATTTATTTATTTTTTATATTATTACTTGTCTCTTTTTTGCTATGATTGTTTATTTAATTTCTGTTCGTTTTGGGATTCATTTATAGTAATTTCTGGTCGTTTTAAGTTTAAAATTTTAACAGGTATTTGTATCTGCTGATCTTAAGTTCAAAATGGCCTTTACTTTTCTTTGTGAAATACTTCTTTTCGGAAAGTTTTTTTTAATTAATTGCGAAAAGCCACAGCTGTAACTTGCATCAAAAAACAAAATACTTAGTGTTTTGTTACAAACTTAGTACTTAGTATGTTCGACACAGAAGTTTTTTTTTTATCTGACCTTTGAACTAAATTTAACAAAATGGCTATCTCAAAATTTTTATCGGATGGGTTTGGGGAAAAAAGGGGGGCTAGTTGCCCTCGGATAACTTTCGACTCTTAAAAAGTGAACTAGAACTTTCTATTTCCAATCAAACGAGACCTCTCTGAAGTTTATACGAGCATTCCTTTCATAAGAATCATATGTGCTCCCAGGGCATAACTTAGAGCGCCTGCCCCCGGGCCCTGGGGTGTTGTATTAACACCGGAGTTTTCTTATCCCACCAAAAAATAGCTATCTCAAAATTTTCATTGGATGGGTTTAAGAAAAAAGGCGTGGAGGGGGCTAGTTTCCCTCGGATCTCTTTTGACTCCTAAAAAGAGAACTCGAACTTTCAATTTCCAATCAAATGAGCCCTCTCTGAAGTTTATACCAATATCCCTTTCATAAGAACCATATATGCCCCCAGGGCATAACTTACAACGCCTGCCCCCGTGCCCTGGGGGGGCTGTTTCGACACCTGAGTTTTTGTTATCTGATTTTTCAAGTATTTTTAACAAAATGGCTATCTCAAAATTTTTATCGAATGCATTTGGGGAAAAGGGGGCTTGGAGGAGGGCTAGTTGCCCTCTAATCTCTTTTGACTCTCAAAATTGAACTAAAACTTTCAATTTTCAATCAAATGAGCCTTCTTTGAAGTTTTTACGAGCATCGCTTCCATAAGAACCATATATGTCCCCAGGGTATAACTTACAACGCCTGCCCTCGGGTCCTGGGTGGTTTTGTCGACCGCGGAGTCTTCATTATATGATCTTTGAACTATTTAAAAAAAAATGGCTATCTCAAAGTTCTTATCGGATAAGTTTGAGGAAAAAAATGGGGGAGGAGGGGGCTAGTTGCCCTCAGATCTCTTTTTACTCTTAAAAAGTGAACTAGAACTTTCAATTTCCAATCAAACAAAACCAATGAAGTCTATACGAGCATTCCTTTCATAAGAACCATATATGCTCCCGGGGCATAACTTAGAGCGCCTGCCCCCGGGCCCTGGGGGGTTGTTTCGACACCGGAGTTTCCTTATCCCACCTTTTATTTGAAAAAAAATGGTTATCTCAAAATGTTCATCGAATGAGTTTGGGGAAAACAGGCGTGGTGGGGGGGGCTTGTTTCCCTCGGATCTCTTTTTACTCCTAAATAGTGAACTAGAACTTTCAATTTCCAATCAAATGAGCCCTCTCTGAAGTTTATACAAGTATCCCTTTCATAGGAACCTTAAATGCCCCCAGGGTATAACTTACAACGCCTGCCCTGGGGGGCTGTGTCGACTCCTGAGTTTTATTATCTGACTTTTCTAATATTTTTAACAAAATGGCTATCTCAAAATTTTTATCGAATGCATTTGGGGAAAAGGGGGCTTGGACAGGATGGCTATTTGCCCTCTAATCTCTTTTGACTCTCAAAATTGAACTAAAACTTTCAATTTTCAATCAAATGAGCCCGCTTTGAGCATCGCTTCCACAAGAACCATTTATGTCCCCAGGGAATAACTTACAACGCCTACCCTCGGGCCCTGGGCGGTTGTGTCAACCCCGGAGATTTCATTATATGATCTTTGAACTAAAAAAAATGGCTATCTCAAAGTTCTTATCGGATAGGTTTGAGCAAAAAAGAGGGAGGTGAGGCTAGTTGCCCTCCGATCTCTTTTTACTCTTAAAAAGTGAACTAGAACTTTCAATTTCCAATCAAATGAGCCCTCTTTGACGTTTATACGAGCATCCCTTCCATAAGAACCATATATGCCCCCAGGGCATAATTTACAACGCCAACCCCCGGCCCTGGGGGTTTGTGTCGACACCGGAGTTTTTGTTATATGATTTTTGAACTATTATTGACAAGATGGTTATCTCAAAATTTTTATAGGATGCATTTAGAAAAAAAGGGCGGGGGGGATACCCTCCGATCTCTTTTGACTCTTAAAAATTGAATTATAACTTTCAATTACCAGTCAAATGAGCTCTCTCTGAAGTTTATATGTGCATTCCTTCAATAAGAACCATATATTTCCCCAGGGCATAACATACAACGCCTGCTCCCGGGTCCTGGGGGGCTTTGTCAACACCGAGTTTTTGTTCTATGATCTTTGAACTATTTGTAACAAAATGGCTATCTCAAAATTTTTATCGGATGCATTTGGGAAAAAGGGTGTGGGGGGCTAGTTGCCCTCCGATCACTTTTGACTCTTAAACAGGGCACTAGAACTCACGATTTTCCATCGAATGAGCTCCCTCCGTAGTTTATTCGACGACCCCTTCCGTATGAAGTGCCTCTGGGAAAAAAATAATAAAACATTGGAGCCGTATGGCCTTTACTATAGGCAACGCTACAGAGTTGCACCATTGTTGTAAGCTTTATCTTTTGATGTTAAATAGTTGGGCGAGTCCATCCAATGGTGCTAGCCACAGTTCATTTGTCTTTGTCAGACACTTTTAAATACGGCTGAAAAGAACTGCACTACCTGATTGTTAATTGCTTATTTATAATCAAATGATATAAAGGAAAGAATTGTTACCATAAGCTTCTCCGCCTAATTAGCGTCACTTCTAATTTCTTCCTTTTTTTAATAATTTTTCTTTTAGATGTCGGACAATTCATGAAGATGAAAATTTCTGCCCCTTGCCCGATCGACTCTCCCCATCGTTAATTATATTCAGGCATTGGTTGTTTTTTGCGACTACAATTTTGGCATCCTCTTGTGCTTGGACAACTGCTTCTTTGAATATTTGGAGGCAGTTCTATAATAGGTAAGATTTTTGTCATAATGTGTGCCCAAATATAGTAATTTGGCTGTGGATCATGATAAGGGAGTGAAAGAGCGGAATTACCCCTACATGATTTAGTGAGTGGAAGATAAATGGCTATGCTACCCTACTAAGCATAATAAACCTATGTCAATTTTTACAAGTTATACCACCTTAAAAATTTAATTAGTCTCTAGGTCTTTTTAGTAAATAGAAAACCCAGATTTCACTGAGAAATGATTGAAAATTACTTGCAAAAAAAGACGCATCTGAAAAAGTAGTTCTAGACCTTTCAGCCGTTTTGAAAATCCTTGTGAATACTCATTATTGGATTATTCTTTATCCCATCGCCCAAAATTGTATTTGGTATTGGTGTGTGCTTGAGCCCTCTCAAAAGCGGTGAGAGGAAAGAGAGATAGAGGCTCCCTAATATGACATTCTCTTGGTTTTTCACCATAATTTCTTGTAATTCTCATATAAATCCTATGATCTTCACTATTTTGTGAATCTGCCCCCCCCCTGATATTCTTTTTAAGCGACATGTAAATTTTCTATAGGAAACATATTATCTCTCTCCCCCCCCCCCTCCCACTCCCTCCCACGACTTTACGCGCAAAAGTTGCCTCTGGAAAAAATTATTTCTGTTAGCGACTAGTATTTTGTTAAATTTGTCTACCGTATCGAATTATATATGAAGACTTAGTTACAACTTTATTCTCTATGATTCATTTGAGTGTGTTATTATGTCATTTGCACAATTTCAATAAACAAAGGGGGGGGGGGGACTTTTAAGACAATTTAGGCCTGTTTGTCTATAATGATTTAAAAATACTTTAGATTTTAGTTTCGTGGTTAAAGACTTACACATGGACAACACAAAAACATTTATAGTCTTCATTGACAAGTGTGTACCATTGATGTACTCACTAAAATGGTTACTGTCAAAACCGGCAGTTTATTGTAAGATGTTCATAGCGGTATACCATGTACAGAATGAACATTTAACAGAATAGGATATATTAGAAAGATGTCTTCATAAAAAATTATGATGTAAGATAATGCTGATTTAGTATTATTTGTTCCTTGTTTATAAATAGCCTTTTTGCTATGACGCAATACTGCTGGATTATTTTATTTCTGTGACCATACCCGTCTAAAAGTAAGGAAAATCTGAGTTTTCAGTTCAGATTAAAAATTTAAACTAAAAAAGACTTAACACTTTGGCTAATCGTGGTTATTGATAGCCCTGATCTTAAAGCAAAGACCTTAATGATAGCTCTTCGTAACAGAAGTATTAGCAACACGATAAATCAAGCTCTTCATAATTCACAATGGCTAGGGATGTAAAGATAGAACTGCGAGAGCAGCATGAGATACAGTTAGGGTAGAAGAATTGGACTACGGTGGTGTCCCTCAGTGTTAGCGTCGAGATCAAGCAGGCATGAGGGGAAGAATATCGTCTTGAAGTGGGGCTTTAGGGGGGGGGGGTAACAAGGTGGGCTATTTCAGTGTAATATGCCACTTGGAGAAAGAAGGAAGCGTTTGGACAGGCTTAGTAACGAAGAGTTCCATACTTTTATCCGATGTATGGGGATAATAATGATTTGCAATTCTTTATGTGGAGTTGTAAGCGGTTGAACGATTTTGGGGATAAAATGTTTGGAATAGATTTTTTGGGGGAGGGGGAATTGTAATACCTTTATCAGATACTTTTGATTGTTGGTGAAAAGACCACGATCGTTCCAAATATCCCCTCCCCCCAATGATCAACATTTTTTTCGCTTTTTTTTTTTTTTTTTTTTTTTACGTGGCCCGTGACATTCCAAGCCCCCACCGTAATCAGTCATCAAGTTTTTAAAGAATGTTAAACCGTGTTTAAACCAGAATCATGCAAGGATTTTCAGTCGCAGTGCAATAACGCTCTAGATCTAATCTGCAAACTTACTCAGTCCACAAATAAGGTGAGTCGTGATTCGGTACAAAAAGAGTCCAAGCTGTTACATTTTGGTGATGTGGTGCAAAAATTAGCTGAATCCTTACTGAGTGCAAAAATGAGCTATGTCTTCATTTGGTGCAAAAACAACTAGTTACTGACTCGATGACAAAACAGTTAAGTTCTTTGTTGATGCAAAAATGAGCCAAATCTTGATTCCCTGTAAAAACAGGCTAAGGCCTAACTTGGTGCAACACAAGCTAAGTCTAAGCTGCGGACTAAATCAAAACGAGTAGAAACCTTTCTGCTAAAGTTTTCCAAGGGGGGATGATTTTGATGCGGTGACTGATCCAATTTGTGTCTTCAGTAATTTAGGTTGTAAATTTATGTATGATTTTCGTTCAGACAAGGTTTGACACGCATACTTTCTATGGGGATGGGCTAGGGGGATTTGGACGACTGGCCTGCTTTGGTTTTTCAATCACATAGATTGAAAATCCTTGCTCATTTAAAGATCTAAAGTTACTCTTGTTTCATACTATTTTGTATTTTTCAGAAGCTTAGAAGGAGAACTGAAATAGGTTTTAATTCTCTTTTTATTTTAGAAAGTTTAAAAAGATTGAGCCAGATCCAGTTAACCACACAAAAAAGCATAGGGTAATAGCAGAAGCCTACAAGCAGCGTCTACATCTGCAAGAAACGGGACGACTTTCTATTGCAATTCCTAGTGACCATCCTGACCCAGCAGGTAGTTTTATCATTCCGTAACTTGGTTATAACTATGACTTCGTTTAAGTATTGATAAAATAGACGGTAAAAGTGCTCGAATACCATACCACAGTAGTTGGTTCTCTTTGTCCAAATTTGATTTGACTTCTCTTTCTTCGAGGAATGGAAATACCTACGAAACAGTGAATTTTATCCAAATGGAAGAAAAGCCAAATTTGAGTTAGAGCCTTTTTTAGAATTAATTTAAGGCTTATTTAACCTTGTATTGTCTGCTTCCTATTCCCAAATTTTTAACGACAAACTTAAATTTTTGAATGATTAAACTAAAAAGTATTGCCGTACGATTTGACTGGACAGACAATGCTTGTTTAGTTTAGTTTTAATTCATCTTATCTTAGTTACAAATCATTATAAAACAATAATGTTCCTGTTCTATTTTAGCTAAATAGACCAGGGTTTTTCCCTCTTCGGACCAAATATATTTTTTTACTTTTTAGTCACGTCATTAATCATGACTAAATCGCGATTAATATATTGCGGCTTGATGCAACGATGCTAATATTGCTTATGTTTGTTCAGTACCTGGGTTGGGATTTTAAAAAGTAAAATAGGTTAGGTACCTGCAATGCAGTGTATAATTGAGTTTTTCTTTCTCGTCTTTGTAATTTGTTCCATGTGGTTTTTTGGGGTTTTTTTTTGTGTTTGTGTGTTTTCTTTTTTGTGATACTCTGTCTTTTGTACCTTTTTTTTGACGGGTAATAAATAAATAATAATAATAATAATTTTGGTAATTTTTCTTCTTAGATCTTTTTATTCAAGTTCTATTTTGGGGATTATAATGGATATGTCTGCTTCTGTCCTCTTCCCTCATATTTCAGCATAAGGGGCTCAAAAGCTCCAGTTTCGGGTTTTTGGCCACGGTTATTTCATCAGTACACTTTTCATTGCGATCCACCGCCATTTTTGAGGAGTTTCAAGCCGTTTCCCAAAATTCTCGAAAATTTATTTTCGTATTAGGACTGAACTGGTACTATTCAGATAAACATTTATAATAATTTTCATTCCTGAATCAACTTTAAAGCACCAAGGACATCAAAATAAATTTCAGCGGGCTTTTCACCCCCAGAATCCGTTTTAACTTTATTTATACCTGAAAACCACAATTTTCTAATATTTTTCTTTGTTTGTTTCAAATTATGAAGTTTTTAAGCCAGTACACATTTTTGTTACTGTTGTCACCATTGGACCATGAAAGTAAATAAGCCAAAAAATTAACTAATAAGTAAAATTGACAACGGTTTTTCGTCTATAAAGATTTAAACATTAACAATCTGTTGGATCCCAGAAACTGCGATACCTTTAAAGAAAAGGTACACCTTTTGAAGCATTTGGTGCCATCTGTTTTTTTATTATTCTTTTGCTGGGTTTTACGCATGTTTTTTTTTTTTTTTTTTTTATTTGTGCCTGTTGCCAAGGCCGTACCCTGGATTTTTTTTTCTCGGAGGGGTTTTTACTCAAAGATTTTCTTTTCCGGGGGGGGGGGTATACAAAAAACGCGTACGAAATTTGTTTATATCCATTTTGTTACGTTTTTGCGAGTCAAACAAACATTTCAGGGGGGGGGTTCAAACCCCCTAACGCCCCCTCTGGGTACGGCCTTGACCGTTACTACCTAAATTCTATAACTGTATATGATATTTGCATACAACTCAACTCTTGTTTAACTCAACGCCCATTCAAATCAACTCTCATTTAGCTCATTCCTATTTAACTCAACACTCAAGCAACTCAAACCCCGTTTGACCCAACCGCATTGAACTTAACCTCCATGCAACTTAACACCCATTCAAGTCAACCCTTCGTAAGTCAGCAATGTAACTTAAAAAAGTAACTCAGCCCGTTTAGTCGAAAGTTACAAAAGTTGACTCGAACGAATTGGTCTTTATTCATTGGTCAATTCTTACGTAAGTGTTGTTTATTATGCTGCGTTCATGCACTGTTATCCCCGCTTCCTCTTTCTAAAACCATAATGTAAACTGTCTCGAAAGAAAGGTTTGCCGTTAAGGCTAATGCAGGAATGTCAGCTGTTATGTCGGTTTATTGTAATAGTGAAATTTTATTGGAGAAACAGATTTATGGGAATTGCGAAAAAGAGCTTGAAACGCTGATAACTGTCTTTTTTTTCTTTGGCACTAACAGGGTACTGGAATATCTTAAAGTACTGTTTAAGACACAATTTGAAAGCAAATGCTCGCATTCTTGTTTTTTTTTTTTTTTTTTTTTTTTTTTTTTTTTTTTTTTTTTGTCATGACAACGCCATCATAAATTACCGTATGACATAAAAATATGATTTTAGTGTCATTTCTGGAGTCTAATTGCTTGAAACTATAAACAGTTTATCTTTGAAATATCCGAGGTCAAACACCTTTGACCGGGTGTTTAAGATCCCTTTCTTGAATACGCCCTTTCCTAGTCCTCTTTGCAAGTTGAAATTAAAAACAGAATTTACGAACAAATAAACGTTCAAATTGGAATAAGTCTATTTATTAGACAGTGAAAACAGATACAAAAGTCTGGATATTTCGATCACATGTACAGCGATCGTCATCAGCAGAAATGCTAAAGCATTAATATTAAAACTAACATATTTAGACAGAACAAAATAATAGCTTCCAGTCCGCAAGTAGTTTACGGTTCATTCACTAGATCTCTCTGAGAGAATTCATTAACAGGGTTCATTCGAAGTCTTGAGCTGTAAATTTTCTTCGTTAGCATTGCCTAAATGCAAGTTACAACTTACATTTGATGTAACTTTTTAATGTAAGTTTCATGGCTGTGTAATTTTTGTAAGTAGTTGACATTTTCAATTAGAGAAAACAAAAGTAAACCAGAAAATTCTAAGTATATCTGATTTAATTTTTGTATAGGGTTGCATTAAATTTCAATGCTCAATGCACAATGCTCAGTCAAAATAATTGTGAAATCAACAGGTCGAGTTGCACAGGAAGTTCTTGTACAATCAGACAACCTGACAATTAATTTTCATTTTATAGTGAGCAATTGAAATCAGTAAGATTTGAATAATGTAAGGATGGTTTGAGGTATGCCTCAATTAGTTGTAGCCAAAATTATATAGAACCGAAAGTAAAATACAGCATGTATTCTTATCCTCTCTTTAATAGGATTAGCCCTGGAGTTGAACAACTCAAATAGTAATGTCAGCTCAGCTTGGGCCGCAGCGTTGCCACATTTGGTACGTCGTCGGAATGCTGTTGTTGGTGCTGGCGCATTAGGACTAAGAAGATCCTCTATGGACTCGGAAATTAGCAATTGTAGTTTCAAAAGGTATTATTGACTTGAATCTTGTCTGTTTTTATTTTCTTATTCTTTTGCACTCTATAATTTAGTAGCTCTATGGTAAAGTCATAGGTCCGCATATGCCCGAGCCCTAAAGACGATGTGAGCTGAGAACACCAAAATGGGGGAGGGGGCAAAAGATTAGATATATTTATTTCCTACTCTTCTTTCTGTTAATTTCCTGCAAAAAAAAAACTTAAAATCAATCAAACATTTATCACCCACTCAAGAAAAAAAACAGTGGAGCAAGACACAAAAAAAGAAAAGGACATACACTGAAAGATTCATAATATAAAAGCGCATTAACATCACAGTAACCGGTATCCAAAATAGGTGGAAGATCACTTAAATTAAAAAAATAAAATAATTTGATCATAAGGACCAATGCGGCAAGCTGTTTGCTCATATCATCCTCCCAAAAAGGACAGGCAGGGCAGACGGGGCATCATTAGCTGACAAATTATTTATGATGTTCCGATTCTCTTTCGTAGTCGATTCCTTTCCATAGCCGTTGACTGACGCATTACCTTTACTGTCTATAAGACATAAAGCACATAACATGTGTATAAGAAGTAGCGTAATATAGAAAAACAAGAAATGATGAGAGTTTATGTTCGGAATAAACTTTTATTTTTCAAACCAGATACGAATAAATTAAAGACAGAACGAAATCAATTTCATCCTGGAAGAGCAGTGAAAAGATTTGCCTACTATTGTTTTTCTCTTTTCTTAATTGAAATATTTACCAACTATATTTTGGATCCCATTCCCTTTGTCAAAACTGTTATTGCGTTGTCTATTATATAGACAGAAAAACTCCTTCCTCAAACCGCTTCGATTATCGACTCCCACTAACTCAAAATTCACGCTAACATTATTTTTCTTCGAGTTACGTATAGTTCGACTTATGCATAGTTTGAGCAAAGTGAAAATGAAACGACGACTTATCTACCGAATTTTGAGTTGTAGAGATAATTTTAGGGTCACTTCACACTTACAGACGTAAAATATAACTTTTTAGGCTCAAATAACTTAATAGGAAATATTTATTTTGATTAAAAATTATTTTTTAAAGCAGTTGCTGTGATTCAAAGAAAAAAGAATATATCTATTTATGAATATATCTATTTAGTATATGTATTTATGAATATATATATCTATTTGAATATATCTACAGGTAATATATACTGGAAATTTGAATTGAGGATTATGAAAAGTTATAAGAAGTTTTCATATAACTCGACAGTTTTTGATAATAAAATAGATATGATATTTTTTTTTTTTTTTAAGGCAATCTTACCCTTGTCGACATCAAAAACGTAATGGAATGGGGTCATACCCTTGCATCATTACACGCTATCAAGGAAAAACAGTCTAAAACAACAGTCATCCAGATAGTAACATAAGACGGACTAGGTCATAATTATAACAAGTATCAATGCCAAATAAATTTTCATTCAAAATAATGTCGCACCACTTTAGTGAAGAATATTCAATGAAAATGAATGAAGAAAATGTAGGTAGGAGTAAAATAAAAAATGAGTCAGAGTTCACATGCTACCCAATAACTACAAGTTGATATCACTTGTTAGTTTAACTAACAACTAACTGCCGGCATTTATTTCAGAAGTTCATTCCTCAACTTAAATCTCTCAAGGAAGCAATCAATGGAATCGTTGAGGTCTGTCTTTCAAGGGAAGTTTCTGTCTAAGCGTCGTTCGAAATTGCAGCGAAAAGCGAGCATAGCCTCAAAAGACTCTGGAGGATCCTTGGTAAGAAAATCCTTTTGGGCCTTAATGATGCCCGGGAAGTAGTTATCCAAATGTTTGACTTTTTATTGACGTTATCAACTCGTTTTCGAAGGTAGTTGCTACTGGTTTGAATAACTGGTTTTTGGCTCTTGCTGTTCTTTGTTTGATTATAAAGATAACATAATAACTACAAAAAAGTTAGAGCTATCTGGCTGAGAGGCAAGCTCGTTATTCACGGATAAAAACGAGACTTCAGTAAATAAAATAAACAAATAAGCAGATCTTCGATCTAAATAAAGACTTATAAATAATAATGAAATATAGGAAAGTGAGGTTATCATATCACGACAGACATCCACCCGAAAACAACAAAAAACATAAAGAACAGTCCATATAACAACAGGACAAAAAGGGTGGCTACAAAAAGGGAAACAACTCATAATAAAAAATATACAAATAAAATAGCCATATTACCTGGGGGGAGGAGGGGGAGACAAGAAATACTTAAAAAGGGTAGCTTTTTGTATAGTATGAGGGATATAACTGTTTCTCTCTCTAACGGTTGAGTAATAAGAAAGAGGGCAATAGAAGATTAGTTGTGGTATTAATAGGAAAGATTGTTGTCTAAGGGGTGATTATGGGAGAATCAGTTTTCAGTGCAGGAAGTTTTCAATCGCATTTTTTTGTAAAACACAGGCGTTGATCAGATGATAAGTAAAAAGTAAAGAAACGACATAAAACTTCAGTCTGAACCAGCGGTGCTACATATGTCTAAGTAGCCAACATATTTCACAACTAGTCTTTGATACTTACCGGTAATGGTATTTAAGGATTTTTGACATTGTTGATAGCAAATCTCTGGCGAATATTAAAGTTATAGAATTCTAAAGCCAAAACTCACTAAGGACATATTTGACAAATAGAATATGAACTGATCTTCACGAAAATGGGTATTTAGGGAATGCCAAGATGGTTGATTACACCTCTGAAACTGAATATTGCAATGCAGTAGCTCTGAGTCAAAACACATTCAGTACATATTTCAAAAATAGTGCTTGAGTATCACCAAGGCTGATTGGCAGCACCGAATTCGGGTCCTTGTCCCAAGGCTTCATAGATTCATTTTAGTAAAAAAGGGGACATGTTAAACCGTGTTTTGAACCAAAGCAATCCAGAAAACCTCAATCTATATTATCGGATGAACCAAACTGGGTCCCTTGGTCCCGTGGCTCCTCCAAGACCCTAATGTATAAGTCTAAAACTAATACATCGAAAGTGATTGTTTCACAAATAGGATTTTTCTACTCACCTAAGCTGGTATCTAACGATTTCCTAGCTATTGGATTTGAAATCTCAGGTTATGATTGCAACACAGAAGTCCAAAATTAAAGCATATTGTACTTTTCATACAAATAAATTACTTGTTGTATAATTCCCACCCAAGTTGTCTATAAAGATTTTTCCAGTTACTAATTTGGAGTCGGTGACTGTGAAGCCAACATTTCCGCCATAGAAAACAGTGTTCATCCTAAGTTTCCCACCATCCTAGTTATTTTTTAAAATCCAATTGTGTAGAAAATTTGATTGTGTAGTTGTATTTGTATTGTTCCAAAATGCATCAGATTGATTGAACCTTTTAAATAAATTCCCTCTGAGGCTGTCGGTATTTATGATCTAATAATTTAAAAACGTTGTATGGAATCGACACTCCCCTAAATTGACGCCAAAATACAAGTTTAGACTACATAAGTTCTTTCAAATTCAGACAAATAGACTACATAAGGTCCAAGAAAAGTGCTCCAAGCCTCATAACTTTGCTAGATTCTGATCACAGTACAAGTATATACCAGTAGCGAAATGTTTCTTCAAACATGACGCAATTTTCATAGCGCGCAATTTGGGAAGTTCTCAGGCCGTCAGAGCCATAGTTTCAGTTGCTACTTGATTTTCCATCGGACACATTTGTCATTGTGCGTGCGTGAAGACGGGGTTTAGCTTGTGTGGTTTTAGTCGTATTTCAAAAATCTTCAGTGGAGAGTACAGGACTTTTCGCTACTGTACGTTACTTCTGCTGTGATCCTAATTTATAAGGTTTTGAAAAGGTTTGGAAAAATGTGTCTTTAATTTGGATAAAAAAAGAATCTCTTAATTCTACGTCACTTGTGCGGGAGAGAGGAATTTCTCTTCTGTGTAAATACAGCTTACTCTTCATTTGATTTGCAATTAAGGATCTACAATCCTTATGTAGACCTTATGTTGGTCCTATTTGTGTAATTTTACTTCCGTCAAAATCTGAATTCAGTGGCTTTTGAGCTTGATGATTGCAAGGCTAATATTGGAGTACGGAAGTCAAAAATCAGAACATGGGTACTTATGTCCCAAATCATGTCTAATTCTTATTCATGTTTTGCATTTAAAGAGTGTTGAAATAACCAGCTACAATCATAAACCTAAAATTGCAATATGAAATTCCTAAAACAAAACACCATATGTAGCAGCTTTTCTAAGAATTACTTCTAATTTCTAGTGCAGTTTATTATAGGATTCGTGAGCTTTTTTATTACAAATCACATGTTAATTTTGCGTCTTAAAATTCAAAATTCTTAACACTATAAATACATATTTCTGCAAATGGTGTCTAAACTTTACCGAAATAAAAAGCATGGCGACTGCCCCTATTGCTACTAGTTTTATCATGATTATTTCTTCCCTCACTCGTCATGTGCTGCC
Source organism: Artemia sp. Qi Xiang Cuo (assembly GCF_049724085.1). Taxonomy (NCBI): domain Eukaryota; kingdom Metazoa; phylum Arthropoda; class Branchiopoda; order Anostraca; family Artemiidae; genus Artemia; species Artemia sp. Qi Xiang Cuo. Next base: position 29,075,700 of record NC_142812.1, on the reverse strand, counting down.
ACAAATTGTCGGGGTAGGTTAGGTTCAGGGACTTCTTGCCACAAGTGCGCCAAACACCATTCTACTATTAGTTAACATTAACTAAGCTTGATAGCCCACATTAGTGCTATTAATAAGCATAAAAAGCTGAAGATAAAGATCCGCCAGAGCCATTGATGGCGCATGTGGTGTCGAATTGACTGTTTATTTTTTGGTTATTTTTTTACAGCGAATATTCTTGAGGATTTCTGAAAATTGAGGATCGAATTTAAAACGAGGATAAATTTGCTTATCTAAGACATTTAACTTACAACGAGCAGGAATTGTTCATAACGAAGAAATCAAACCTAAAGCGAACTGAAAGAACATTACAATGAAGATTGAATTCGGAATGTTTTTGCTTTATAACTATAATTTGGGAGTCAGAATATTTCAAAATTTCCACAAATCCGTTTTCGCAGCAAACTTTTATTATTAAGATTAATCAAAATCATAGTTACCATTCCTGAATCAGGTTCAAATGGCAATTTCTCCTCACTTGACAGTTTTTTTTCTTTTTTTTTCTATATGTTTTAAATTTGGTTACTATGGACTAAAGTTCGTCTTACATTAGATTGCAGCCAATGCCGCAACCATTTTTAGAAATATTAATTAATTTTCCTGGAATTTTTACTTTTGACACTCACTGTGGTTTTATCAGTCTAATATGTGATAGGTTTCCATCATTTTTCTTTTCTTTTTTTTCTTTAAATCTATTCCTTTCATTCCTTTCAAATATAAGAATCAAATGGCTAAAAGAAACTTCAGATGTTATCTAATTTTTGGTAAAAACCCAAATGACTATTGATTCATTAGGGAGACTCCAGGGAGTGGCAAATCCCGACTTATTGGTACTAACTTTTATTCTGTTTAATTTTGGCTTAACTATCGTAATTTCTGTTCGTTCTGGTTTCATTTTATCCATTCATGATATTTCCGCTCGTTTTAAGCTTAAAATTGATTATTCACTTTTTATGGAGAAACTTCGCTTTTCAATTTAACGAAAAAAGCAGAGAGTCTTTGAAAGTTAACAGGAACAAATTACCCTAAGTATAAGGGGTGGCCTCCCCTTTCAACTTTTTGCTCTTTACGCCAAAGTGTTATTTGCGGTTAAAGCAAAACTTGTTACAACGGAGTAAATAGTCGAATGGTACTTTGGAGCGTCTTATTTACTTCCATAGGGAAATAAAACATCAGCAATTCTTAATTAGTGTGTTCTTAAATTTATTTTAGATAATAACTTTGTTTATCTAATAGCATTTCATAAAATTTTGACTTATGGCATACCAGGTCCTAAGTTTTCAGTGGCCTGGTGCCATGAATGAAGTCATAAAAATAAATGAGACTTCTGATAGTTAACTTCTAACTCAATTACTTTTACATGTATGAAGCATATCAGGTGGTATGAATTGTTTTCTAACCTTCATGCTTTGGATTTTCGCTCATATCTGTATAAATAAACGAATTCAATTAGATGAAGTCGTATCAATGTATATTCAGTCTCTACCTCCCGGTAGTACTCCAATTATTTGCAAGAAATTTTAAGAAAAGAATACAAAAAAAACTTTCTTGGATTAGAACGTATACTATGATTCTTATAATATGAACTATCTCAATGGTCTAATTGCCTGCAAGTCCTGTGGACATGGTCAGTCATAAATCTTTGATTCATTTTTTGGGGGTATCCAATTTGCCTTCAATGGCTCACAGAACTGATAGACTATTTGAATTACCTTACGCTATAACTATCTACCTTAATTCTGCCCTAGGATGGATGATAGACTATCTATCAACAAGTGAAATGAATCGTTTTTATACAAATTCTGGCTTTACTCTAATAAGTCATGGCTCTCAAGTTTTTCATCGCTCCCAAAAAAAACAGTGAAAACAACGCCTAGAAGATACCTTATATAGAAGTCACTTTTTACGGGTTACTCTTAGAAATAGTCAAAATTTTATTATTTTCTAAGAACAAATTTTGTGGATTTCGGCCGCTTAGCGCCCTGTAATTAAAATGAAATTTAGCTATCTTACTCAAAACTTGGGGATTCCTTAATAGAAGTCAAGAGCAGATGTCCTGGAAATAAAATCGCATTCATGTTGAAACAATTATGGAAAAGAAGCTGGAAGTGATTTGCAGCCATACTAAGTAGAATTGCAATTATTCCGCAACCCATTTTCACGTATTTCTCTCTGTCTGTCTGTCTGTCTGTCTCTGTCTGTCTCTCTCTCTCTCTCTCTCTCTCTCTCTCTCTCTCTCTCTCTCTCTCTCTCTCTCTATCTCTCTCTCTCTCTCTCTCTCTCTCTCTCTCTCTCTCTCTCTCTGTCTCTCTCTCTGTCTCTCTCTCTCTCTCTCTCTCTCTTTCTATCTGTCTGTGTCTTTAGCTCTCTCTCTGTGTCTCTCTGTCTCTCTATCTCTCTCTCTCTCTGTCTCTTTCTATCTCTCTCTCTATCTCTCTCTATATATCTCTGTATCTCTCTCTCTCTCTCTCTCTCTCTCTGTCTCTCTCTCTCTCTCTCTCTCTCTCTCTCTCTCTCTCTCTCTCTCTCTCTCTCTCTCTCTCTCTCTCTCTCTCTCTCTCTCTCTCTCTCTCTCTCTCTCTCTCTCTCTCTCTCTCTCTCTCTCTCTCTCTCTCTCTCTCTCTCTCTCTCTCTCTCTCTCTCTCTCTCTCTCTCTCTCTCTCTCTCTCTCTCTCTCTCTCTCTCTCTCTCTCTCTCTCTCTCTTTCTCTCCCTCTTTCTGCCTCTGTCTTCTGCATCATTTCTATCTTTCTTTCTCAGTTTTGTAAAAAATGTGTGTCTGATAAGATAATATATTTGTTTTCTTTCTTTTTAAAGATAACCTCCTCTGTCAAAATGAAAGCTTCTTCTGTAACGCGGATGACTGTATCAAGCAGCGATAATGTGACATCCTGTGGCGAACGTAAGACCGCAAAAAAGAAGCCTTCGAAAGGAAGGTAGGATTTAGTAAATAAAGTTATTGTTATTGTTGCCAACACCGCACAATTGTACTATTTTTGTTAAAATTTAGAGATCCTGGTACAATTTTTTACATTTGGATATTTTTGGTACAATACAAGTTTTTCGGTACATTTTGGTTTTATTTGCTCCTTTCTGAGCCGGATATCTGTTCAAGTTATAGTTTATTGAACATTTTCTTCTTGTTTCGGCAAATTTTTAACCTGTTGTTCAAAACGTACAAATTTCTCTCCCGTGGTAAAATTTTATTCGGAAACTGGTACAATTAATATCAAAGCGTTGACAATGCTGGTCGTTGCGCGCACATCTCGTATTTACGTTATAGCAATTTGTCAAGAAAAGCAAGAAATATTTGCTATTCCTCGTTGATGGGAATAAAAATTATTAAAATTTGAAGTAATTTTTTTAATTTAGACATTAAAATAACGTAAACTACGTTTCATCCGTTCTCGTAGTAACTTTCTAGCGAAATCCTTTCCTGGGTTTTCTTCTTCTTTTTCTTGAATTACACATTTTGTCCCAGCTTATAAATTGAATATGCAGATTCCCTTGAGCAGTTTTGTGTAAATTTGTCTCTATTAATATGCACGAAGTGACTGGAGGCCTGAGTTTATTATTAATTTTTCTTTGATATATTACAAGTAGTGCTTCTAAGAGGGAAAATGGCCTTCTCATGGGTAATCTCATAGCTTATATATTGGTTAGTTACCTTACAGCTGATCTAAAAGATGACGTTTAATCTGTTCTGAATTACTATTATTCTCTTTGACCACACTGTCTTTTCTATGACGAAATCAATAAGAACTCCAAACAATGGTAGGTCATCTTATTAAACAGCTACATGAAAATACAAAACAAGGACTAAATATTTTGGTGAATAAGTCACTCATGATCATCACTAGAGTTTCTAATTTACCAAAACTAAAACAAACTATCTTCCTGCTAGACATAATAATCACTTCCAGGTCAAAGCAAGTTATTATTTTGCTTTGACCCGGAAGTGATTATTTTGTTTAGTATGAAATCAGTTTGTTTTAATTTTGATAAGTTAGTAACTCTACTGCTGATGATGACCGACTGTGTCATCGAAATATTTAGAGTCTTTGTTTTATATTTTCGTTTCACTGTCTAATAAAAGGACCTATCCCTATTTGGAATAAATCTTTGCTTCAGTGCATAATTCCAAGTATTTTCCAGTAATCGCAAACATATTTAAAATTCTCCATGACCTTTCCGTTAATATAGCTCCAGATATAGATGATTATTCTAACGCTTTTGTTCAGAAAACAGCCACGTGTTTAGCTGAACCTCTTGCGTTTTTGTTTAACCATTGTCTATTGAGTGGTAAATGCCCCTCAGCATGGAAAAAAGCGGTCGTAAAGCCAATACATTAAGGAGGATCTAAATCCCAATTTGGAAATTATCGTCCAATTTCAAACACCTCAATTTTTTTAGAGTTCTTGAAAAGATTATTGTATATCGAATACAGGATCACTTCAAGCAAAATGAATTATGGCATCCGTCACGACATGGTTTCAGAAAAAAAAGGTCATGCAATACGCAGTTGCTAGAAGTTGTAAAAGATTTCCAAAATATGGCTGATTTCAGTTCGAAGTTTGATTGCTTGTACATTGACTTCAGTAAAGCATTTGACAAAGTTTCAATTACCTTGTTGCTTGAAAAATGTGAAAAAGTATAAGCTAGGCAGTAGAACTTTAACATGGATTACAGATTATTTATCAGGCTGTTTGCAGCAAGCTATAGTTGGTAGTGCACTTTCAAGTGAGAGTCCAATTTTGAGTGGTGTGCCACAGGGCAGTTGTTTGGGCCCAGTGTTATTTTGTTTGTTTGTCAACAATTTGCCTGAAGTAATTTGTCACTCCACTGTCAAACTGTTTGCAGATGATATAAAAGTGTTACTTCCCTGGTTGACATCAGCCTTATTCAAGAGGATCTGAATGCCCTAAATGATTGGTGTAAATTGAACTCCATGTTTGTAAACCATCAAAAATGTTTTGTACTCCATTACTTTTCGAAAAGCTCGACTTATCATTATTTTCTTGGTGATACACCTGTTTCATCTGCAGATTCAGTAAGGGATTTAGGTATCCACTTTGATAACCAGTTGAAGTTTCACAAGCATGTTGATAACGTTAGTGAGAATCTCTTAGATTTGCAATTTTCAACAATATGCGATGTTTTGAGTGCTTTAACACCTTTCTAGTTTTATAACTTTCGTAAATACCACTGTTTAATTTACCAATGTTAGATATGTAATAGAAAATCAAAGTTCTTTAAAGTGGAATTACTGCTTGAAATTCACTTCTCAGCAACAAATTATGTCTTTATTCTATCTTGGACATAAGAAGGATTCAGGTTATAATTAGCTTAACTACTCTTGGGATAGTTAAACCCAACTTGTACCCATTTTTGCAGCTCAGAAAGTGTTGCGCCAAAAATTATTAGAGCCAAACGGACTGTGTCCTCGAGAAGAAAAAGACGATCTCGCCGCAAGCCTCGCCATGATATAGCTATTCAAGTAGAGCCTTTTTGTGTAACTGTAAGCACTCAAACTTCTCCTCAAACTGTGCAAAAGTCTGTTCAAACTACTGTTAATCCGAAAACGGAATTACTAAAACTGGTAAGTTTTTTTTTCTAAATATTTTTTTCTTTTTTTAAACACTGGAAAAGGAATTTTTTCTCTTTCTCTTTCTTCTTCTCTCTCTCTCTCTCTCTTTATCTCTCTCTCTCTCTTTATCTCTCTATCTCTTCCCCTCTCTCTCTCTTTCTCTTAGCCTCTATCTTTCTCTCCCTTTCTTGACCTTTAGGCGCGTTTGAGTGTTTAAACACATTATAGTTTTGACTCTAAAGAATTTGCTTAGGTATATTTCAGTTTTACCTAGTAAAACTGGCTCCAAAGAGAAAAGGAGATTGCAGTTTTAAATTAATTTTTGAACTGGCAAAGAGATAGAAAATAGCCCAAAACAGATTCGAAATAAATAGCGTTTTAGACCACACTATCTTTCAACTTGTAACTAAAAGGATATGAAAATATAACAACGTGTGAAACTTTTACTTGACACTGAAAAACTGAAAAGGATTATGTGTTGCGAAAGCAGTCTTATTATTTTGCTTCACATCAGGAATCTTTCACCAACGTGAAAAAAGAGTAAAGGAAAATAAAACAGATTAAAAAGTTAATTCGTAATAAAAATAACAGAAAAAGGTGAAAAAACGCTGCGCAATAAAAAAGAGAATAGCTAATTGTTATACTGATAAAAGAAAAGTGTGGAGATTTAGTGTTTATATTGCTCCTACAAAAGACAGCCTTTAAAGCAGAGCCCGAAACATTGATCTGCCGTTTTTTTTTTTTTTTTTTTTTTTTTTTTTTTTTTTTTTGTGTAAAATCTTTGCATTTTAGTACTTCAACCTGTTAGTAAGGAATATTGACAATTTATACAAATGTTAAACGGAATGCACTTAAATTAAATTCTCAGAATTGTATGTAAAACGACTGTAAGATGCGTATAAAACGTCATTATAGTTATACCTTGTGTGCCCCAGAGAGTCATCGCCCCTTTTTTTGCGACAACAGTTCGTTGTTCATTTTTTACTAACATAACATGTTTACGAAGAAGACAAGTTAAATCCCTCTCACTTAGGAAAAAAATACTTTTGATGCCCTTGGATTGTGCTTTTCTTAAGTTGGTAAATAACTGAAGTTCCCAGCGTCTTGTATGCTCTTAGATTGGTAAATTGTTTTGGTATATTTTAGAGGCCTTCTGATTGGACGACAACTGATGAATCCGATGAAGACTCAATATCTACTCCTTCAGCCAACAGGTATTATTGTTATAGCCTCTTCTTTGGTGTACTTTATTTTTTTATTTAGGGGAAACTGTATCATATTTGATTTCAAAAACATATCTTCAGCTGATAAAATCCGTTGAATGTCAAGATGTGCTAATAATTTAATTTACCGTTACTCCAGAAATGAAAAAAAAAAGAGATTGATCAAAATGGCTTGATAATACGATGAGTCTAAGGCCAAGAAACAGAAACTGCAATACAAGTGAAAAGGATATAAACCAAGATCCCTGTTATTTCAAGCAAATTTATGGTCCTATGTCAATTCTAAATTCTTGGTCAACCCTCTTAAGATCATAGGCGGGCGTGCCTTGTTTGCCTCTCATTACAGGTAATCTAATGGTCTTATGTCAATTTTAAATTCTTGGTCAGCATGCCTGGGACTCTAGGCAGGCATGCCTTTCCAAAATCTAACAAACAAGTATGTGTCCAATAAGAGAGTCATGCATACTCCTGCCATTTACCCGTGCCCCAGTCATTTAAACATTTGCCTCTCAATTACTTGGACTATCTGTCTTGGCTTTAATCTGTCTACAATTAGCCATGTCTTGATGCAACCTACTGCAAAATACTTGATAACTTCAATTCAAAATCAACGGCCTCTGGCGAGCCTTCGGCCTTGAATATGAATCATAGAAATAATTGATTATAGGCAGCGCAATAGTGCTGCCTAAGTAAAGAGTGATGTGGGCACAATGTATTATTTATTTATTTATTCTTTTTTGGTATCTTCTGACCAAGGCACTTTGTACAGAAGGAGTTGTCGTGTAAAACTTCGAAATGGGCTCATTCGATCGGAAATTGAAAGTTCTAGTGTCCTTTTTAACAGTCGACAGTAATCGGAGGGCAACTAGCTTCCCCCTCCCACGTCCATCATTTCCTCAAACACATACAGTCAAAATTTTCAGATAACCAGTTTGTTCAGCGTAGTTGAAAGGTCCAGTAATTATATCTTTGTGGATGACAACCCCCCAAAGTCTTCATGGCAAGGGTCGTAATTTATGCCGTGGGGGCATATAAGGTTCTATGGAAAGGGTGGTAGCATAAATTTCGGAGGGGGATCATTGGATTGGAAATCAGAGTTTTTAGTGGCGTTTTTAAGAGTCAAAGTGAAAGGAGGGCAACTAGCTCCCCATCCCCGACACCCTCTTTTCCCCAAACACATCTGATCAAAATTGCGATATTGCCATCTTGTTCAAAATATACCAAAGGACATATAACAATGCCTCCAGGGTTGATGCAACCCACCAGATCCCTGGCGCTAAGGCTGTAAGTTATGCCCTGGGGGTATATAAGGCTCTTATAGAATGCGTGTTTTTATAAACTTCGGATGGAGCATTTGAATGGAAATTGGAAGCTATAGTGCCCTTTTTAAGAGTCAAAGGGAATTTGAGGGCAACAAGCCTCCACGTCCATCATTCCCCAAAAAACGTCCAATCGAAATTTTGAGACATCTATTTTCTTCAGCATTGTTGAAAGGTCCAGAAATTATGCCTTTGAGGATGTCACCGCAACAACCCTCAGGGAAAGGGCTCTAAGTTAGGCAATCCTTTCATCGTTTACATATAGCATATGTTATTGACCTTCCATAAAGATTATATTCCTTTCCACAAAGATTATTATTACTTTCCAAAAAGAGAAAGGGCATTCAGGAGAGTCTTTCAGAGAATGTTGAAGGGAATGCTGAACTGAATCAAAATACGTTATGTCAAAAGGGTTTAACTCAGGAATGACTGAATATATTAATTTGGAACTTCCAGGAAATGATAAGGGAGATGACCAATTGACCAAAAAGGTAATATTTGCATGCTACTACTACAACTACCACCACTACTACTCCTACCACAATACCACAACTACCACACTACTACCTTTAAAATATTGAGAGGAATAAATCAAAAGTACGTGCATGCACATTGTCAAAAGAGTGTATCTTAAGAATGAAATTGGGTGTTAATTTGGAACTTTCAGAGAATGCTTAGAACGGAAGATCAATTGACCAAAAGGTAATATGTGCACGCTACTACTAATGTTACTACGACTGCTACATTTACTACTACTACTACTACTTCTATAACAACTACTTGTAAGGTTAAGAGCATTAAGATAAAAATGTCAAGAATTTTATGAATGTACAGGTTATCAAAGGGATATATCAGCAATGTTATAGCATTGGCTATTTGTATTAAGTTGAAACTTCCAGGCCTTGATGAGAGGGATATACTACTGACCAAAAGGCAGTACGTTAACACTACTGCCGCTACTAGCATTAGTTATTATTATTAATGCTACTACTATTAATACTACTACTGTGACTACAATCACAACTATGCCTAAGGATATGAAGTTGAAATTTTCAGAAAATTTTGAGGAATACAGGGGGAAATGAATCGCAACACGCCGTCTGTATGCAGGTTGTCAAAAGGGCGTATTAGCAATATCTTAGGAACAATTTGGTAGGTGAAGTTGAAACTTACAGGGCCTGTTGCGGGGGACGTTGAACTAACGAAAAGACAATATTCGCATCTTTTTGCAACTGTTTCTACCCATACTAGTACTACTGCTAATATTATTACTACTGCTACTACTACTAATGCCACTAAAGTTAAGGCTACTACTGTTAATTCTACTGCAGCTACTACTGTTACTGCTGGCACCACTGCTATTGCTACTAAAGCTAAGGGTGTTCAGGTGAAAAATTTGGGAAATATTGAAACTGTATTGAACTAAATTGGAACACACTATGCCCACACAAGTTGTCAAGAGGATGTATCGGCAATGCTTCAGAAACGGCTGATGGTATTAAATTGAAACTTTCAGCGTGTTTTGAAGGGGATATTGAAGAAACCAACGGCGCTATGCTCATACTGCTAGTAATGCTACTACAACTGTTGCTACTGTGCAAGCTAAGGATATTAAGGTGGAGCTTTGAAGGAATATGTAGACGGATGTTAAACTAAATCAAAACGAACGATGAGTATGTAGATTTTCAAAAAGGTGACAGAGTAATATTTCAAGAACGGATTACATTATTAGGTTAGACCTTTAAGGGTAAGTTGTCGCGGGTTCTGAACTAGCCAGAAGGCACCATGTGTATACTATTAATGCTACCAGTACAGTCACTGTAACAAATAACGCTAAGGGCATTAAGGTGGAACTGTTAAGGAACGTCTAGGGGGAGTTTTGATTAAACGAAAAAACCTTGTATACATATATATATATATATATATATATATATATATATATATATATATATATATATATATATATATATATATATATAAATATATATATATATATATATATATATATATATATATATATATATATATATATATATATATATATATATATATATATATATATGCAGGTATTCAAAAGGGCTTATAACCAATATCATAGGTTGCGCCGCTGTATAATAACTAGCAATATCACTGAAACTCTTAAAGGAGCTAAATTGACTGGAAATTAAAACTTCTAGGGTCCTTTTTAAGAGTCAAAAGTGATTGGAGGACAAGCAGCCCTTCTCCCAAACCCATTCATTTCCCAAATACATCCAATCAAAATTTTGAGACAGTTATTTTGTTCAGCATATTAGACCAGTCAATTAACTATGGTTCTAGGGATATTGTGTATATCAGTCCCCCCAAAGTTATGCAATTTGCTCATTATGCTTCAAAACTAATCAAAAGGCACTCTGTGTATGGTTGCCAATAAGACACCTCTGCAATGTCTCGAGAACGATTGGGGGTATTAAGTTGAAACTTTCACGGCTACTGCTATTACTACTTCTTCTCTTACAATTTAAAAAAATCAAACGAGTGTGTGTCCGGGATGTCAAAGAGCATAGAGAGAATTTTTGGGAAATGGTATTAAGAATGGTTTGTTTTTCAGCTCAACTTTAGGAGGTATAAAACTAAATTAAACAATACTATTTTTTTAGGATTAAAAGTTGTTGAAAAAGTATTTTCAACATACAAATAGCAGCCAAACTATGGATTCTTATAGAATTAAATTTAAAAACAATTTTTTGAACTGAAAGTAAGGAGCAACATTCAAACTTAAAACGAACAGAAATTATTCTGTATATGAAAGGGGCTGTCCCCTCCTCAACGCCTCGCTCTTTACGCTAAAGCTTTTTATTGTTTTAAAAAAAGTTGTGAGAAAGAGTCAAAATTTACCGTAAAGAGCAAGGCGTTGAGAATGGGACAGCTCTTTTCATATACAGAGTAATTTTTGTTCGTTTTAGGTTCTAATGTTGCTCCTTACTTTCAGTTAAAAAACTTATTTTTTTATTTAGTTTCTGAACGTTTTTGAATTAATGCATGTTTTGATTTTGGCTCACCGTACATTTGATCTGACGATTTTGAGAAAAAAGGGGTGGAGGAGGGGGCTTAGTTGCCCTCCCAATTTTTTGTCTACTTAAAAAGGGCACTAGAGCTTTAATTTTATTTACGAAAGTTTTTATTAGTAATAAATATACGTAACTTACTGAATTATCTTACATGACGAACTTCTATATTCGTATATTTTTATTGGGTATATTAGGGGGGTTCGCCCCCTAGTTAATACCTCGCTCTTTGAGCTAAAGCTAGAATTTTGTTCCAGTTCCTTAAGAATGCCCACTTAATCACAAAGGCCGTTACTTAGAATAAATAGCTCTTATGAAAGTACTAAAAAAAACTTTAGCGTAAAGAGGATGTTGCTCCTTACTTTCAGTTGAAAAACTTGTTTTTTTTTTATTTAATTTCTGATCGTTAAGATACTGCTGGGCGATCAATAATGTGTCCCCTTTATAGCAGTGTCCCTTCTCCCATGAAAACTTCCTCTTTGGAAAGATCCTCCCACGTACCCCCCTCCCACTCCCAGAAAAAATCCCCCCTGAAAACCTCTGTATGCTTCCCAATAACCTATACGTAAACATTGGATAAAGTTCATAACTTGCAGACCTTCCCCTGGGAACTGTACGGGACTAAGTCATCCTCAAAGACATAGTTATTAAATATTTTGACGATGCTGAATAAAATGACTATCTCAGAATTTTGATCGGGTGACTTTGAGAAAAAGCGTGGGAGGGGGCCTTGTTGCCCTCCATTTTTTTGGTCACTTGAAAAGGGTACTATAACTTTTAATTTCAGTTCAAATGAGCACTCTCATGATATTCTAGGACTACTGGATCGATACGATCACCCCTGGGGAAAAACAACAACAAATAAACAGGCATCTGTGATCTTTCTTCAAGCAGAAAATACAAGACTTCACATTATTACAGATTGGACCTTAGAACTCCAACACTATGGTTTTCTGATGCGTTGAATCTAATAACTCGATTTTATTTTAAATTATATGGCCTTTAGGGGATGTTTTTCCCTTTTTTCGAAAATAAGGCAAATTGTGTCACGCGCGTTACTTTTGATGGGTAAGACTAACCTTGATGAAACTTATATATTTAAAATCAGCATAAAAATCTGATTCTTTTGATGTATCTATTGGTATAAAAAATGTTAAAATTTCGGCGACTATTGAGCGGGGTCGCTCCTTACTTACAGTTCGTTACCACGAACTGTTTTAAAAACAGAAAAGATATATTAAAAAATTCATGAAAAAGAGTGTCAATAAAAAACGAACAGAAATTAATTTAAAACAATTTTCCCACAAAACAAGTTTTTCAAAGCAAAGTAAAGAACTCCATTAAACCGAAATTGAGCAGAAATAAAGTCAAATAACCATAAAACCGTGATACTACTACAAATCACCATCAATAAATAAATGAAACCCAAAAAGAAAAGAAATTACAATAAATAACTGAGTCAAACTCAAAACGAGCAATTATTAACATGAGTAGTGTTGACAGCCCCCATGCCTTCTCAAGACCAGAACATAATTTGCACTTTAGTTCATTTACACTGAAGAATCGAATTCGTGTCAAAATTCTTTAGTTCAACTGAAATTGCTAATTTGCCACCGTACGACTTGAAAAAAAAGAACAAAAGGATGATTATGCCAATGCGTAAATTAAATATGTCGGATGACAGAGGCATTGGAACGTTCCTGATTGATATTAATTAAAAAGAAAAAAAAGTTTTTCCGAGGGAGGTAAAGAGCGAAGTTGAAACTTAAAACGAACAAAAATTATTACTTCACAGCCGATCTATTAAATATCAATAAAACTAGTACAAATAAACAACTAATTGTGTTTCCCTATGTTTCTAGGGTTATAGAAAACTAGCGCTTTACTGAAAACACAAAATAATATAGGAGTTTTGGAACAGTAAAAGCAAACCAATTAAGAACTCTTTTTACGGAATAAAAATGAAGTATTTTAGGATGGTTGCTTTATTTTACATTCGTTTAATTTGGTATCACTTCTGCACAATGGCTCAGTTCAATGACTGGTTCCCCTTTTGGTTCTGAAAAGGACATGTCAACATTAGTTTGTAGACAAATTCGAAGTAAAGCCATCTTGATAGTATTAGAACTATAAACTTGCTTTAGAATTTGTATCATAGCTTGAAATTCACTGTTGTATAGAGAGAAATAACCGGATTTCCAGAGTTCATAGTTTATCTTAATTGATCTTCATTTCAAGTAATACTTAAGCATATTTCTTACGATTTAAGATTATATAAACTGGATTTATTAGGAGTTTCAGAAACTCATATCCCAGGGGTAGGAAGTACGAAATTAGGTGATATAGAATTTGTTTACTCAGGCAGGAAGGATGGGGTGCATAGGCAGGGAGTAGGGCTCATTATGAATAAGGAAGCTCCTAAATTCTATTTAAGTTGGGAAGGTATTAATAAGAGAATGTTAATCGCTCATTATATGACTAAAAATTACAAGGTATCAGTCATTGCAGTATATACCCCTTTTGAACTGCTGACAGAGATACTAGTGATTTAGATAAATTTTACTTGCAGTTACAGGAGCAAATAGACAGGGTCCCCGGTAGAAATATGACCCTGTGTTTTAAATAGGATATTTCAACGCCCAGGCTGGTAGAAATAGGAATAAATGGTATCATAGCCTGGGTAAATTTAGTGTAGGAAAACAAAACAGTAATGGCTATAGACTTTTACAGTTTTGTAAGTATAACAATCTAATTATAAGCAATACGGTGTTTGGTCATAAGATGACTCATAAGTTAACATGGTATTCACGTGACGGTATGACAACAAACCTCATGGGTTATTTTATTGTAAACTGAAGACTGGCAGGATCAATACAAGATACTAGGGTATATAGGAGTGCCGTTATTGACATTAAAAGTAAAGATCACCATCTAGTAGTGTCAAGGGTTAATTTACAGCTGAAATTTCGGAGGGGTAACTACCTCCTGTGAAATTGTGATGTTGGTAGGCTCCAGGATAAGAATTTGAGAGAAACTTCCCAGGAACAGTTGAATACTAAACTCGAGAGTTTAAAATTAGACAATGTTGAAGATAGTTGGAATAATTTTAGGAAAACAATTGTGAAGTTGCTGATGGTGTCTTAGGGAAGAAAGCTAGAACTGCAGCTATGAATATTAGTGAAAAAGCTTTATGTTTGATAGAAAGGAGAAAGGACTTGTACAAGAATTACCTTAGTGATAGATCATATGAAAACAAAAGGAATGTAAAGAAAGTGGAGAAAGCATTAAAATATGAACTAAGGAGGTGTGAAGTGGAGGCCATAGATAAAATTGCCGAGGATCTGGAAGATGCAGCTAGACGGCATAATAGTAAAATATTGTACTGGCATGTTAAGAAATTGAGAGGGAGTAGTCAATGTGGACTTGGCCTAGTTAAAGATAGGAATGGGGCCGCAATTAGCGATAAGGAAAAGATTCAAGAGAGATGGGCCAAACATTTTGAGAATTTGCTCAACCGAGATAAAAATCAAAGAAAAGATACAAAGGAAAATGCATAAATCTGCGACATCTTGCACGTGAAGGAGAATTTGTTTTGTGAGGAGGAATTAGCGACAGTACTGAAAGGACTAAAAAATAATAAGGCTCCAGGTGCTGATAGGGTGGTAAATAAGTTTCTTAAATATGGTGGCTCTGAGGTTAGAAATAAGCTATTAAAGATTATGAATATGATTTTTGAAAAAGGGGAAGTACCTAACGATCTTAGGAAACCCTTAATTAAGCCACTTTATAAGAAAGGTGATAAAAGTGAGGGTGGTAATTACCGAGGGATTAGTCTGGTCTCTGTAGTTAGTAAATTACTTAGTAACATGATACTTTTTAGACTGAGAGATGCCGTAGACAAAGTTTTAAGAGAAGAACAGTGCGGTTTTAGAAAAGGTAGAGGATGTGTCGACCAAATTTTCACTCTTAGGTTAATAATTGACAAGTGCCTGAGTTTTCAAACACCTTTGGCCCTCAGTTTTATAGATTATGAGCAAGCTACAGTGATGACAGTGGTCAAATATGGCTCTGAAGCATGGACGCCCCGAAAAGCGGATGAAGATTTGCTAGATGTTGTCCAGAGAAATTGCTTAAGGATTTTTCTGGGTACCCGGCTGACTGACTTTATGTAGAACAATAGGATGTACGAAAAATGTGGTACAATGCCGTTCTCTAGGGCCATAATGAAAGAAAGGTTCAGGTGACTAGGACCCGTTTTGCGGATGAAGGATGACAGATTGCCGAAGATTGTTCTTTTTGAGCAACCGTCTAGGGCTAAACGGAAAGCAGCTCGACCTCGTATGGGGTGGGAGGACGTTATAAAGAAAGATTTAAAGGAAATAGAAAATTCATGGGCAGGTGTAAAAAGGGAGGCTTTGAATAGATTGGGACGGAGGAGGAGCATGCGTAGCTGTGTTGGTCTCAGGCGGCTTGGTGCTGCGGTGAGTTGTTAGTAGTAGTAGAAGTAGTAGTAAGATTGTATATTACTCACTATTGGTATTATAGGTCGTGAGACCGAAATGCTACCTGATAAATCAATCCAATATTTCTGTATACTGAAAGTTACTGATGTCACAACTGGTGCAAGACTATAAAAAACTTTAAAGATTAGTCTATTGTTACATACCCACTATTGACTCCCAAATCAATATTCCTGTTTTTTATACTTGACTTTTGTGTTTTCAGTAAAGCGCTAGTTTTCTATAATCCCAGAAACTTAGGGAAACATAATTATTTGGTTTATTTGTACTAGTTTTATTGATATATAATAGATAAGATATGAAGTAATAAATTTTATCCATTTTAAGTTTCAACTTCGCTCTTTACTTCCCTCGGAAAACTGTTTTTTTAAATTAATCTTTGTTTTTTGTTTGTTTGTTTTTTTTTATTAAAATTTAAAGTAGAAACAACGCTGCCATGATCTTTTTTATTTATTCGGAATTATGTATGTTCGTTTTTAGTTTTAATGTCACTCCTTAATTTCAGTTGGAAACTTATTTTTAACATAATTTCTAATTATCACCGATCTAGGGGAGATAAGACACCTCTAGAAAATACTGCAAACAGCCTTGAAAGCTACGAAAAACTTTCAGTCTATAACCTAAAGTTCATTATCCATACTTCACAAAACAATACATGTTTTTCAGGAACGTTTGTTTTTCGAGTCTCAAAAAGCTGTTTTTACTCGGCCGCCTTCGCCTGAAAAAGCCATAATGAAGACAGGGCTTTATAAATCACCTACTGACTAGCAGAATCTAGAAGGCTACTGTAATAAAAGAGAGCTTTTTAAGGGCTCATTTAAAAGCTTATATTTATACCTACTTGTTTTTTTTATAAATTTGACTTCAAAGCACATCCCCGTAAAGTGTACTTTCGGTTTCTTTCCCCCTTTTTTTTAAATGAAAAAAGTATCGCTTTCAATGAAATGACCAAAAAAAGGTGTTTTTGAAACCTAGGCAGGAGCAAAAAAGTTAGGGGGTAAGAACTTCCTTTCTCCTCAATTACCGCCGTTAGGACTAGCACGCAGGCATCATCGCAGAGTGAAGTTTAAAGGTTCAATTAAAAACTGTTGATCATTCAATCTTAGTTTTTGGTAGATTTTCAGTTGAAAAGTTTTTAGTTTTAGTAAATTTTTTTCGCAATTATCTTTTACTTTTAAGATGAGTAGGCGATTTATAAAACTTACTAAGAGGGTCTGAAGGAGGAATATATGTGAGGGGTATAATAAACCTCCAGTTAAGGGCTTTGGACAATAATTATTGCAATGGTACCATTTTATGCTTCCAAACTCTTCCACTTAAGATGTGGTACCAAAAGTGCCGTTTTTAGGCATTTTTGGATGGTAAAATTGATAAAAAGCACATAGATATGAGTAATAGGTTTAAAATGAGCCTTCCTGGGATATGCTTTTAAAAATGAATGTATCACATTTGCAAAAATAGTGGATTGACTCGAAAGTAATCGTATTTTTTTTACAAGATATAGATCTGTAATTCTTAGTTTTAATATCGAAATAGATTTCCTTTGTTTTTAAAAAATTGAATTTAGTACCAATTAAGAATCACTAAAACAATAGATATTGGACATTTGAACTATGTTGAACAAAATGGTTATCTTAAAATCTTGATTGGCGGCCTTTGGGGGAGGGGGCTTGTAGGGAGGGGGGATAGTTGCCCTCCATTCTTTTTGGCCACTTAAAAAGGGCACTTACAAATGTAATATCCTTTCGAATGAGCTATTACACATCTCTCTATGATGGTCTGGCCACCCCGTAGCACTGCTAGAAAAAAAAAAGAAAAAATAAAAAACGGGAGACAGATCAGTGCTACCGATGCAAAAAGGCGATTTTCTTTGTTGTTCAAGGAGGGGGATTGTAATTCCCATGGTCGAAAGGTTTTCGACCATGCTGATTCCAATTGTATATTTTTCATTTTGGTCTGATGCCATTTTCGAGGGGTTTCAGGCTTTTTTTCGAAATCACCATAGATTTCTTTTCGCAATAAACTTGTACTTTTAAGACAAACCGAAATAATGGTATCATTCCTCAATCAGTGTCAGATGACAATTTTTTTTCACTAGATAGCTTTTTTCTAAACGCGGTTTTTAACTTTTGGCTACGATGGGCTGTGGTTCGCTCTTTGCAAGGTTGCAGCTGCCGCCTACATAATTTAAGCATCCACTGAAACAGGTCAGTTCTTTTAGTACATTTTTACCTTTTTCATTACTATATGGTTCGTTTTTCAGTTTTCTCTGACATTTTCACTTTATTTGGGAAAATTGGCTCCAGCTTTAACCCCCCTCCCCCGCACACAGGATTTTGAAAAAATTACGTCGTTCGTTGGCACCAAAAGTGCCGTTTTTAGTGCCATTTGGAACTTGCTAATGGTGGAATTTATAGGAAGGACGTAAATATGAGCAATATCTTTTATATGAGCTACTAAAAATCTGTCTAAGATACCGGCGACGCCAACACGCCCAATAACAATGCGTCCAAAAAAGTGACTTTCCTTGTTGTCAGCGATACGCGCGATATCGATACGCGATACCACATACAGCCCTTCCTCAGGGACTATGGAGGGCCTTATCATCATCAAAACCATATATGTTGGACCTTTGAACTATGTTAAACAAAATGGCTATCTCAAAACTTTTATAGGAATACTTTTGGGGGAGGGGCCAGTAGGGGGGGGGGCCTTGGCCCTCCAATCTTTTTGGTCATTTAAAAAGGGCAGTAGAAAATTTAATTTCCATTCTAATGAGCCATTAAACATCTCAATGATGTTCAGGTCATTCGATAGCCCTGGTGAAAAAAAGGAGACATCAGTGCTACCCATGCAAGAAAGTGATTTTCCTTGGGGTTCAATGTGAGGGACTGTAATTATCCTATAAAAGGTTTTGGACCATGCTGATTGCAATGGTACACTTTTCATTTTGATCTGACGCCATTTTCAAAGGGTTTCGTGCTCTTTTTCGAAATTAAAATGTCTTTTCTCAATAAACTTTTACTTTTAAGATTAACCGAAACAATAGTTACCATTCCTGATTCAGTGTCAGATGGTAATTTATTTTCAAAAGGCAGTTTTTTTCAAAACGTGTTTTTTAACTTTTGGTTACTATGGGCTGTTCTTTGCTCTTTACTAGGTTGCAGCTGCTGCTGCAACCATGATTTGGAACTTGCTGATGGTGAAATTTATAGGAAGGAAGGACGTATATTTGTGCAATATCTTTTATATGAGCTACTAAAAATTTATCTAAGATACAGGCAATACCAAAACACCCAATAGCAATACACCCATACCGATACGCGTGATATTGATAAACCCGATGCCAGTACAGCGTTCAGCCGTTTCCCTAGGGATTATAGTGAGCCGTATCATCTTCAAAACCACAGATATTCAATCAATGAATTATGTTGAATAAAATTATAATCTCGGGATGTTAGTGGGATGACTTGGGGGAAGGGAGTCTGTAGGGAAGGGGCTAGTTGACCTCCATTCTTTTTTGGTCACTTAAAAAGGGCACTTAACAATTAGTTCTCTGTCAAATGAGCTATTACACATCTCTCTATGATGTTCAAGTCATTCGCTAGCCCTGGTGAAAAAAAAAGGGGAGACAGATCAGTACCGATACAAAAAAGCGATTTTTCTTTTTGTTCAAGGAGGGGGTCTTTAATATCCCTGTAAAAGGTTTTTGACCATGCTGATTCCAATGGTACACTTTTTCATTTTGATCTGACGCTATTTTTGAGGGGTTTCAGGCTCTTTTTAGAAATTAACATAAATTTCTTTTCGCAATATACTTTTACTTTTAAGATTAACCGAAACAATAGTTACCATTCCTGATTCACTGTCAGATGGAAATTTTTTTCACAAGTCAGTATTTTTCAAACGTGTTTTTTAACTTTTGATCACTATGGGCTGTAGTTCACTCTTTACTAGGTTGTAGCTGCCGCTGCAACCATGATTGAATTAAATAAAAACGCAATTAAAGCAAAGCTATAAAGACTGGGTGAAAGCTGGGCAAGAAGTTTTTGGCATGTATGACGTCATGCAAAATTATACATGAATTTCAATTAGCCCGAACAGCTAAGGTGAAAGGCATTGAAAAAAATCTGAACATAATTTGCACTTTACTGAAAAAAACAATGAACGTAGATTGTCAGTTTAATATATTTATTCCTTAAAGGCTTAATAATTTTTTATTTATTAAAGTTAAAAAAGTGAAAACATTTAAAATGTATTTTGTTTTCAACAAAGTGCAAATTATGTTCTGGTCTTGAGAAGGCATGGGGGTTGTCAGCCCTACTTGTGTTAATATTTGCTCGTTTTGAGTTTGACTCGGATATTTATTGTAATTCCTGTTCTTTTTGGGTTTCATTTATTTATTGATGGTAATTTGTGGTGGTTTTATGCTTGGAAGATTATTGGACATAAAAAAGTTTTTTTAAATTAATTTCTTAAACAGTCAATTTAACCAACCTCATAGCCTCTTTTTAATATTACAGTGTCTAAGAACTTGATTGTAAATGGAATCTAAACTGGTAATTTATCTTCTTTGCCATTTTGAGCATTCATTTTGCTAGGTTCTAGTGCCTAATCGTCGCTAAAGTATGGTCTTTGGCGCAGAGCGGCCTAATTGCCTGCTAGTTTCTTTTCCAAATCTTTCGCTTTATCTTCATATTTGTGTAATGTCATCAGACTAGTCCATCCATTAATCCCTATTTATTTAGTGTTTTAAAAAAGAAGGTGAGAAAATTAGAGATAAGAATGCTCATGTTTTTATTTAAAAATATATTATTATTGTGCGTTATTAGCTTCTTCTTGAAGGTTCCAATCAAATTCAACTACCAAATTAGATTATTTTGGGCCAAATATATAGACCCCCTTTTTCTCTTTTTAATGCAGAATAAATATGAGAGCGGAACGAGTCAATAATTAGACCCGGAGCATCTTTGCAGATTAATGGCATACTATCAAAAACGTTCAAAATAGAAGTTTATACACAGAAACCTATGTAAACGATTTTACAATTGCTAAGACTGAATGCAAGATATGTTAAATACACAATTTTTCTTCAAAAATATTTATGTGGCTATAAATTATAACTTGGTTATAACTGAAGAAACGGGGGCTTAATATTTATGTAAGGACTTTATTGTTGATTTACAGATGAGCTCTGTTTAGTGTTTTTTTGGGGGTGAGGGATAAATAAAGGACAAACAGTAGCCTAGTATTAATGAGGGCGGTTGAGGGAGAGGAGAGAAGAACCCTTGTAATATACGGTGATTTCACGTGTTTTAGGCTTTAATTATCTTCACTTCTATTAAGAAACTTTCAAATTTTTTTTTATTTTATTTTAGGAGCATAAAATTCTAAGTAAGTTTACGCTATAGCGAATAGAAAAATATTATATTCTGGGAAATTTTGCCCCTATTCTTAAATTTAGAATTCTTTTTTATTTCCATTTGCCATTAAAAACTTGTTTGTTTTGCAGAATATCAAGTCGCTCTGAATGCTTCCGATGTCTTCCAGGGGATTGTCAGTGTGGAGTTTTGACGGCACTACTTGGATCTCAGCCAGTTTCCTCTGCTAAGCCCAACCCATTCCGAGCGAAGCGTAACGCTATCTGCCACATTGAGTTGGAAACATTGCATTATAATAGCGATAGCAATAGCTTAGAATCTAGCATTACTAACAGAGGCAGCTGTCTAAAAATGTCCTCCTAAAGTTTGAAAGTTAGTGACGTAGCTAAAGGAGTTAACGAAGGATATGCACGCCCTAAATGAAACCTTTATGTGGGACCAAAGTTGTCAGAGTACCAAATCTTTTTTTCAAAACGATGAGAACAAATTTTCCTTAGTTTATTAGAATCGACTTTTAAAAAAAAAAAGGGGTACTTGTATGAAAAACCCCTACCTAATATTCTTCATATGTATTTCTCTGAAGCTCAGTCCTAATAAAACATACCAAAGTAATATTAAAATTTAATACTTTAAAAACAAATTTGGGCTATATATTTGCACATTGGTGGTGGTGGGGGGTGGGGGGGGGGGGTAAAGTATAGCGGGTCTATTTCTCTGACGCTCAATTCTAATAAAATGTCAAAAAATATTAAGAAAATATTATACTTTATTAACAAAATTATGAGGACTACAGACGCACTTTACCCCTATTTCACCCCCCTAATATGCAAATATATAGCTCAAATTTTTTTGTCAAAAAGTCATCGACAAAAGAAAAACGGTTATACTTAGGTCCTACTGAGATGAAGAATATTAGATAGGGTATTTCATACAAGTACCAAAATATGTTTTCTCTTTCCACTTTCTTACCTTTATATTTGTTGGTTATTTTCTATATGAAGTAGGCTATTCTTTGTGGGTGGCAAATTGAACATTTACGATGTTGGAATATTGAAAGACCACCCTATCCAGTCC
Organism: Artemia sp. Qi Xiang Cuo; assembly: GCF_049724085.1. Taxonomy (NCBI): domain Eukaryota; kingdom Metazoa; phylum Arthropoda; class Branchiopoda; order Anostraca; family Artemiidae; genus Artemia; species Artemia sp. Qi Xiang Cuo. The sequence goes on along the minus strand of NC_142812.1, from coordinate 29,053,511 downwards.
AAATTCAAGTTACGTCACTCAAATTTTACGCTGACACTTGCCTTGCCCTCGATTTCCCTTCCAGGAGCAATAGTAATATTTCTATGTCTTTATCTCTTTTGCCTCTTTTTTTGTATTATGTTTGTAGAGTTTAGTTTTTGTAGTGTTTTGAGCATTTTAAATTCACTTTGTTCTCATCGTGTAAGGGCTCATAGTTTTATGAGTTAAATCAGGAAATTTTTCGTAATTTTACAGATTTTTTATGTTTTAACAATTCATTACTTTTTATTGCTAATTATGTAAAAATAGTAGGATGATCTCTTTTCTAAAACATTGGTGGTGCCATTATCTGGTGAAACTGTATTTTTGTCTAAAGAGACAAAGTTAAATCTTTATACTCATTATTTTATCTGTTTTTATTTCTCGCTGGAGCGAGAAATCTTACGGTGTTTTATCTTACGGTGTTTTACGGAGCTTTTATCTTACGGTGTTTTAAGAATCATCTCTGTTGTGGATTGTCTGTTATCTGTTTAACGTCTTTCAGCATGTTTAGATTATCTATTTTGAAATGTGTTTTTTAGACATTTTAAGCTTTTAGACATGTGAATTATCAATAGGACATCAGAGGGTGACTTTGATGACGATTGACCAGGGCTTTGACCAACTCGAAATTTCAATTTACAATCGAATGTGCCACCTTTAAAGCCTCCGAAGTTTCTACGATATCTACTTCCATAGGAATTGGCCAGGGGAAAAAACAATAATACATTCAAGGCATATCGCTCTTTGCGTAAGCAGCGCTATTGCAATGTCTAGGACTAACAAATAATAAAACTTCATTTACATTGTTAAATTGGGCTTTGAAATTTAGAAGTAAACAGCCAATTTGAGAGGCTTGAATTCGATTCGACATCAAACATGCTGTGGAATAAAAATAAAACTCATATTTTTATCCTTAAGGGAAGCTTAACAAAATCATTTACTTAAATGGTAGAGTTTTGTTGACAAAATTAATGTAAACATTGCTAATACTATTCTTTTACAGAATTATTAGTTATATTGACATATTACAGGAGCTTACTGACTTTCATATTGAGTATTCCGTTTTGATTTTGATGCTAATACTATTGTATATAGAAATTTTAGTTATACCGACATTTTATAGGAACTTACTAAGTTAATATTGTTTTTATACTCAATATTCCGTTTTGATACGGATTTTCGGGCTTAAAGCTTCACATGGAAGCTGAAAAGAAGAATATTCTTCTCAACATTTACCTGAATGGACCCTAGGGAAGCTAAGAAAACTGTGGTCTACAAATTACCTTGTTTGCGACCCCCCCCCTCCCAAACATAAAACGGGGTTTTGGTTGTCAATGTGTGCTCCAACATAAACATCAAATACCATGTATCACTAACCCGCAAATTGTGCACTTCGTAAAGTGGCGTGATTCGAAAAGTGAAAATGATAATTTTTTAGAGAGAGTAACATTTTATCATGAATTGGATACTGCTCGAATGACAGTCAGTCTTATTTGCTCCATCCCATCAAACTAAATTTGGTTTGGCTATGAATATTAATCTACTAACCAATGCGAAAGCCCAAAGTTTTCGTGAATATCGATGAATAATGGATTGATAAACTCAGTCGTCCAAAGGACATAAACATTCGTCAGATGAAGAATTTACGCCTTTACTGTTTTAATATACTGCACAGTAGATAAAATCAGGAGCGTCAATGGGGGGTGGGGTTAAGACCTCCTTATATTTTTTCATCCCTTCCCGCCTAGATTTTGAAAATTTCTTTTTATTAATTTTTTTTTTCGTTGAAAAAGTGCTGAAAAATGACGAAATTGCCCCGTAGATTCTGAACAAAATACATTCTGACCCCTCCCCCTGCCCCTCCCTTCTCTACATGTGAATCGACGCTACTGGATAAAATGTTTGTAACAAATTTAAGACTAAAAGAGAATATTGTTTTGGAGCAGTGGAACTCATTTTAATGCCAGTTATCATTTACGCCAACCATCTTAGTCCTTCAAACATTTTATTTTCTTTGTTGTCTATTTCTGTGATTAGAGATGTGCCTTATTAGAATTAGAACATAACTTTACCACCGAGGCTGGTTATTAGTTGGATGATGAGGCCCAAAAGTTACGTTAATAGACTATAGTACTCTTTACCTATTCTCTACTTATACTTTCTATGTGTATATCCTAAGCGTTTGAGTGAACAGCAGCTTACTAATATGATATTTTAAAGAAAGTAGTAAAGCCAGGTAAACAAAATGTACAGGAATCAGACTCTGAAAATATCGCTAAAATTTTTTGACCTAGCTCAACTACTTATTCTTTAAAATAGTGTTCATTATAATATTTCCTATATTTAAAAAAGCAAAGCTTAAGACGATAATAGAATACTGTCTTGTAACTATGAAGTTCGTTCTAATGCCAGTTATCGTTTCCAGCAGCTATCATAGTCCTTCAAATAGTTTCTTTTCCTTTGTTGTCCATTGCTGTGATTACTCTTCTTTTTATTTATATATATATATATATACATATATATATATATATATATATATATATATATATATATATATATATATATATATGTACAGACGCTGTTTTTTTTATCCCCGGAAGTGGATAATCATTAATGATTGTAAAATTTTTATTACGTTCAGCCCAAAATGCAAAGTTAAACTGTAACACAATTATGCTGTAAAATACTCATAAGACGCAAAAGGAGCAGATACAGTATCCGTTTTGGATTGATACTAAGACTAATAGCTTGTAATTTTGTGTTTTATCCATTGTCTTGAAACGAAAATAATAATAAATAATTAATTATATTTAAGGATAATCGAGCTCTGGAACACCCTCAGTTTTAATTTTACTGCACGGTAAAAAAAAAAAGATTATAGGCAAACGTAGCCGTGACAAATGCTTTAGTTGTTGATATACTCAAAATATCAGATGATTAACTATCTAAGAAGAATACCAAGCTAATGAAGCAAGAATAATGCGAACAATAAATACAGGTATTTAACAAGGAGAATTCAATAGGATGCAGGATGGAAGATATTTGCAGTATCTATTGCAACAACTGAAATGTCACAATAAAATGGTAAGAGCTCAAAGAGCTTGAATTAACATCAAAGTGGATGATGAAAATGAATTAATGCAAAAAAAAGAAGAGATTCGATGTTGCATTACACTTATAATAATTAGATCTATTCTTAATACTGAGTTTAAAGCTTAGTTCGTCTTTTTTTAAATGATTAAGACTCGAAGAAATACTAACGCAGCTACATAACCTCTCTTTATTGTAATTAAGCTTTTATTCCAAATTGATTTTGTAGACAAGTTCTCTTTAAAGCGTGCTGTATTTCCCAAAAGAATATTTAATGTAAAAGTAAATAAAGTTACAAAAATACAACAAATTAAACGAAGTGAAGAATTATAAAAAAAAACATAATAAGCGCAGAAAAATAATTGAAAAGAATGCATAAAACAAAAATAAGAAAGAATAGTTAAAATATCAAGTGGTTTATTAAACTCTGGAAAAGAAAGAAAAGGTTATGGATAGAGATAATTTTTCTTTACGGTAGAGGTTATCCAATTGAATCTTAGCTATTTCAACGGATTATTAATTGTAAATTATGATTCTTCTTCAGTGTGATTGAAAACAAATTTGAAAACCGAGTGAAAAATTACAATATCCAAAATAATGAATGGAAATTGGTGAAGAGTAAAAAAAAAGGTCATTTTGTATCGATTGTTGAGGTCTTCAAGATCAAAGATGCCTGCTTTTTTTTTTTTTTTTTTTTGAAATAAATTGTTTATCATCATTTTCCTAGCAATCTCTCGCAACTTCAGACAAACTGTTTTTCTGTAGGGGACCTGCTTATGTTTTGGATGCTTGTTACAGAATTTATTAAACTTTAAAACAGAGCATGGATTTCTGGAAGTTCTTAAGACGTATAGAGAGAGATTTTGTTAGAAATTGGCTTCTGTTTCTGTTGTCCGTTTTCTACCCAATTGCCTTATATTTTGTTCTCCTTGTGTATGCCATGCATCCCATGGTTTTTTTCTACTTTGAAGATTAATGTGCCATTTACAGTTTTGTTTAGATTTTAGATCTGTTTTTCTAGTGCTACAAACTTTTAATGGTATTAGATTTATCTGTATGTACTTTATATAGAATATAGTTTCCTTGGTGCACCATTTTGTGTGCACTATTTTTTTATTCATTTTCTTGCCTCGTTTTTTGTATCTTAATAAAATCTCAACTTCTTTTTTTTTTATTTCTATTTTATACCAGTAAATACTTTGAAATTGAATAAAAAAAATTTAGAACAACTGAAATCTGTTTAAATATTTTCACATACACAGCACGTACGCTCTTTCTCTCATACATGTTTAATGGAAGCAAGGTTATACAAACCTAGTCGCAAATACTTATTGATGATCCCAATAAGCATCTTTCAATTTTTATAAATTTGGTTTGCTAAATCTGAAAGTACCTAGGACACAAAAAAATCAAAAAATAAAATTTGCCCCTTGGACCTATCTTAGGTGTGTTCATACCTGAAAACATTGGTTTCTGAAAACCGTGTGTTTCTTTCGGTTGTTTCAAAATTATAAAGTTTGTAGGGCAATATCATGTTTTTGTCAGTGTTACCACGTTAAACCATGAAATTAAATAAGTAAAACTAATTTTGTGGCTTTTATTCACATTTATTTTTTTTATTTGGTGTCCGCACTTATCAAAAACTGCAGAACTGCATATTGAGGTCTTTCTCACTAAAATTGAATCCCGATTTTTATTTTTTTTTTTTTTATTATTATATTTTTTTAAGATATACGGTTATATAAGTTTCCATTTAAACAGCTCAAATAATCAAACTTTATTTCACTGTCCTTGGTACTTTAACGACCTAAAATTTAAGGCTTTTGCCCCAATAGTCAAACGTTTCTCTTCTGTTTCTCTTTTTTTTTCTGTTTGGTCTTAAAGATGAAAGAGTATCAGCTAAACTTTCACATTTTTTCTTAAAATTTTAATCTTTCGGTTCAAGTCTTAAGATTGTAAAGTTGTTGGTTTTTTTTTTTTTTTTTTTTTTTTATTTTTTTTTTTTTTTAATTTTTTTTTGGCTTTCAAATCATAGTTGGCCTTATTTATCTTGATGTACTGAGGATCCAAGAAAAAACGGAGGAATATTTGATTAAACCTAAATCAAATGTTACTAAATCTGTCAAAGCTTAGGCTTTAAGTGGAAGCTGAAGGATAACTTACCAAATCGTTATCGTAAAAAGCAGTGATCGGTGTATCTGATTCATTTGAATCCAAGCAAATAAAATTTCTTCCAAGGTACAGTTGTTCCACGGCAAACGGGGCAACAAATTTTTCCGTATAAAACGTAGTCATATGTGTTGCTCCGTAGATGTGACTATTGGGTCTCAGTTACTGGAGCACTTGTGAGAGACTCGGCAAAGGGAGGGGGGTCTAACTGAATGCTAAAAACAAACCTTTAAAACATATTTCTTAAGATTGAAAATATAGAAAAATAATGCTCTCTCACAACGTCCGTTTGTGAAGACGGGTCATTGGTGCCCAATGTCCTTTGTTATGTCGTTATTGAGCAATTTTCTTTAGTGTTGTGTAGTTTTAATGTAATTCACCTATTTTGTCTGTTTCAATTCTCTGTGTACACGGCTGCACATCAAGAAGCGCTTTATTCTGTATGAAAGACAGAATAAAAGGTTTTAATTACACGGGGTTGACTTTTGTGGTTGTTTGGGGCACAGGTAACAAAGCGGTGTGTTAGATTGTATGGGATAATTTGCCTGAGAAACACATATATATTGAGTAGAATTATTTCTTTTTTGTTTCTTGCCTTAACAAACATACAATAAAGATCAAGTTCGGTGTCAGGGAAATGATAGGGGAAACTTAACTTTGCGACTCAGATATTTTCAAAAATAGGCCTGGAAAGTCGCAAGTAATTTGCAGGAGAGTTTATTTTGTCTAATATTAATGATTTTTACTCTTTTCGTGCATTTAATCCCGTTTATTTTTAATGGCAAAAATATGGTAGCCTTTTAAATATCGTCACAAAAAGAAGGAAAAGAAAAAGCCTGAAGTTAAATTGGTAATAACTATTAACATTGAGGACTCTTTCCTTATTGACGAAAAAAGCCACACGTCATTTGATTTCAAATCTATTTTTCATAGTTCTCAAGCAGTTTTAATTTTACTAAATTAACTGAGGGAATTTAAATTAACATCATGAACCGACTTCGAAAATATAAATTTTCGGTCTTGACCGTTGATTACATAAAAAACTAGAATACAGTAGCATTTTTCTTTGCTCCTGGAATAAGCATTTGATAACACCTATGCACGGTTATTCTATTGTTTTTACCTGATAATACATCTGATGCTTCTTCTAATAATAGATCTAATATCGGTACTTGTATGATATAGCGCCGACCACTCAGTTTTTCTTCCTTTTTTTCTTAAAACAGAATTGCTGGGTCAGTTACTGTTGAACAGTCTTGAATCACACTGCAACTATTATTCATGACTTGAATTTGGGTTGCATGTGCCTGCATAGCAAAGACTTTGTTGTGCAGGATCTTTGAATTAGATTACAAAAAAAAACAACAGGAAAATGAAAGAGACAAATAAAAATGAACAAGCATTTTTGAAAGTATGTCAAATGTTTAGCGCGCAAAATTTCGGGATTTGGTGGTTCTTATCCAGAACCATCAATTTTTATCCAACGCAAATAAAGCTTTGTTATAAAATTAATGCCTAATTCACAGGAATGAAAAAAACCGATGGTTTTCACAAAGCCATTGGTTTTCCATTTGGTTTTCCTTTAGGTACGACGCGATTTCTGACTTTACTCTTCTTGTAGAAAAACCTATGGGTTTTGATTTTCCTCTGGCCTGCAAAGGAATAACCTGATTACTTTTAAAAAAGAATACGCGTAATTATACTGTTTTGAACCAAAGGAAATATATAGAACTAAGTCAAATACACAGCTATATATATAGTTTTGAACTAATGGAAATTTACACACAAGATATAGAGGTGAATGTAACAGTTTTCCGTGTGAGCAAGTCTTGGTCTTTTCCTTTTGGTATTCCGATGTGAAATCCCCTGCGTGTGAATCCGGCATAACACGAAAAAGGAAGGTATTTGGCAAGAAACACACTTGGCTTAGACACTCGGCCTATGGAAGCTTAAGTTGTCTGTGCTTTTTAGAAAAATTTTGGGCCATCTTTTGGACACTTTTCTCTTCGTACCGGTCTCTTTTTATCATCGGTTTACCCATCTGAACGGACCATAAATGTTTGAAAAAAGTAATAGGTAGCCCAGATAGAACTAATTAGAAAACTTGATTCAAGAAGAAGTAGTCTAAAAAATTGTCTGCGTGAAGTCCGATAAAAATTGAAACTGATGTGACGTGCAATACCCTGTATCCTGCATCCATTCAGATTTAATATTCAGTTTTGGAAAGCTATTATATTGCAGCATAATTCATCATGTCAACCTATACAACTCTCTCTGGCTATAACAGGGAAAGTGCAGAATTTGATAGACTTCATGAAACATCTGCAAGTAACATACAGAAAATAACATCAAATGGTAAAGTATTTGTTTTATGTAATGGTGGTTATTTATTGGCTACTCTCTTCTGGGTAAAGTTCTACAAAATCATATTATTGAGTTAGGACAAAAATGAATACACCATTCAATGCTTTTTTTATGCTGATTACGAATATAATAAGCATTTCTGTCGGAAATGAATTTCAGCCCCTCCCCCCCCCCCCCTATATATGCCAATTCAGGGTTAGGTTAGGTTAAGTATAGTCTATATAGGGGAGGGGGCTGAAATTCATTTCCGATAGGAATGATTATTATATTTGTAATCAGCATAAAAAAAGGCATTGAATGGTGTATTCACTTTAGTCCTAACTCAATAGTATGATTTTGTAGAACTTTACCCTCTTCTGAAGGAAGTGCTATAAATTTCTAGAAACTACTGTAAAACATTCTAAAATAATTAGGCCTAATTAAGCTAGGCTGTATCATGGTAAAGGTCTAGTACAGCAGTTCTTCAGGAAGAGACATGCTACAACACAGAGAAAGACACTTTTAAAGGTCTATATTTACCAAATCATATTATGGAGTTACAACTAAAGGGAATATACCACTTGATGCCCTTTTTTATGCTCTTTACAAATATAATAATCATTTTTGTCAGAAATGAATTTTAGCCCCCACCCCTATATATACCAATTCAGGGTAAACACTCCAATAACAGTTCCAGTTACAGATCTTGGGAGCTTTTTTGGTCAAATCATAATCCAAATCATGTCATCATCATCATTAATATAAGGAATCTGCAGAAGCTGCAGTACCAACTGCTCACATAGGAAACATGCTCTGCCGCCACCTCTCCTACCTAACATTCAGATGATCTGATTTCTTAGTTTAATGAATTGTTTATAACCTTGTATTGTAAGATGTTGAGGACTTTGTTTATGTACTTCTGTAATAACATCAGCTCCAGTTACATGAACATAACCCTCAAGTTCCCCCATTTTATCAACATTGAGACTTTTCACATTTAAAGTTAAAAAAGAAAGAAAATGAAAATGTGATTGAGAGACTTTTTTTTCAGCAACTTTATGGTTGTTTACTTCTGTCTGTTTTGGGAAAATCTTTTTAGGCAGGAGAGAGACTTCAGGCTCATCTAATTCAATAACTAGGCTATCCAATTCATCATGAAGGGTTGCAAAATGGTTACAAGATGGAAACAGTGACCAAGGAGCAGAAAATATATTAGTATTCATTTCACTATTTGAAGTTTTAGAAACTCTGCATAGAGCTATTACCTGTGGATATGTTTGCACATTAGGGGGGGGGGTAAAGTTCATTTCTGATGCAAATGAATGTTAAATTTGGATTCAGGATGCAATTCTGACTATAGAGGTAATTTTGAACTTTGCCTCCACCCTCTAATATGTAAATATATACCCTGAATTGGTATATATAGGGGTGGGGGTAAAGTTAATTTCTAGTGCAAATGCATGTTAAATTTGGATTTTGGATGAAACTCTGACTATAGAGGTAAGTTTATTTCTTATCTACCTGAATAGTCTGTTAATATAAACCTTGCCCATTCATTTTTGTGGTTTTGTTTATGTTTTTTGCAATTCACCTCCAGTCCCCCTTTAATGGTCCCACATTTAGACCTAGCCCTAGGCTATATAAAAACGAATAACAAAAAATGATTATTATCTTACAATATGCAGTAAATATTGATGAATCATACATCCTTTTTTCTCCCAATTTTATCTGTAATGAATCATTTTTCTTCAATTATTATGCTAGTTTTAACCTGGGGCTATAAAAGACCATTAGAAAAGGGCTAAAAATTTGAAAAAAAAAACATTAAAATGAGCATGTTTAGAAGAAAGCCTAAGAGATAAGAATTTATAATTTGCTCTAGAGTGTGGGTAACAACAGATGTTGGACTTATGAGGTGGTAGTTCTCATCCTTTGTGCTATCCCCTTGGGTTTACAATGTTTATAATAAAAGGTAGGTGGCAAAGGTCTATCAATCTCAAAGAGTAAAAATGTATACAAATTATTAATTGGGCAGTTCTGCAATGTTTAGTAGGTTCCACAATTTATTTCTATCTGATGATTGCAACACCACTATTGATCTTTTTTGGTAGGAAGCTTGGAACTGAGATTGTAATCAGTGTTTAGTAAGATTTTGCTGTTATTTTGAGTCCTAGCAAACTTCTTATAGTTGTCTTCTCTTCTGTTTTAGAGGTACTTTTTCAGTAACAATTCTTTCTTTGTGAATTTGTGGAGTCATGTAGGGTAATGGTTTGTGCTTGGAAAATACTTTAACTGATAAGTGTTTCTTTTGGAGTTCTATTTCCTGACTTTTGTATTTATTTTATTGATTTTCTATATTCCCCAGAAGCAATAGCTCCCAGTCAACACCAATTATTTCTCTTCAGATTGCCTTGTAGTGAATGCTCTTTTTATGTACCCATTTGTAAGGTTATGGAAGGACAAAGTCACTTCTTTTACAATATGGTCACTTTTTCCCAAAGAGTAGATAACTGATCTTTTGGAGTTATTCCTTATTTTGGACAAACACTACGTCTAGGAGTATTGATTTCTGAGATAAATAGTGTCTTGTTGGCTGATCAATTGTCTGGTACTTTATAGCAACAAATGGCAAATATATTAAAACATTGTGCCTCCCTCTATTTGTTAGTTTTGATTCATATGAGAAACCTTCCTTTCAAACTGGGCCAGGAAAATTGAAGTCACCTACCATAAGCAGATTTACTCTAAAACTTGCAGTTGCCTTGTAAAGCATTGCTGCAATCACCTATTCAGTCTCTATGAAACTAGTAGTAGCAGGACTCCTGCAATCACACCCCACTCTTGTAGGCTATCAAAGAAAGAAGGTCAATTTGACAAGGGCGCCAATTATTGACCAAATTGATAAATTTATTCTAAAAAAAAAGAGTTGTACACCATTACTCTCTGCATCCTGCCGCTTAAAAAGGCTTCTATCCAATCTACAATATCTTTGTGCACTTCATGTGCCTTTGATTTAAAAATAAGTAGTTGATGTTGAACTTTGTCAAAGGCTTTGGCTTGGTTGAGCAATATTACATCCACTGGTAGACCAGTGTCTGAGAGTCTGGTTGACTTAATTAAGTTGGTATCAATTGAATGTTCTGTTTGAAAACCATTTTGGATTTTGCTAAGCAGCTGATTTTTTTTTAGGTGGGAGACCAGTGTTTAGTTTATGATGCCCTCAAGTATTTTATGTATAACCAATGTAAGACTTATAGACTGATAGACCTAATGCTAGAGTTCTGCATCTGCAATTAGTCAAGGGTAAATGGAAAACTGTACTGTATCTTTGGACCTTAATTTGATATTCTTCCAGTCTGCAGCTATTTCATTTAGGACAAAATTTAGTCAGAAGAACCAATCATAATTTATTGAATGCATCAAAGATTTCAGGTCATTCAATTTGATAGTAGTTTGGTCAACATTAGTATAAAGAACAGAAAAATCTTGACTTACAGGCTATGTTTGTTCCTTACTCCTGGTAAGGAAAAAGTGTGTGAATCCTAATTACAGAGGGTCCACATTGTGTTGTTGTCAATTTAGCAGTCCTTTAGCTCTCAGAACTAGTTTTATTTTGGTATATATCCCAACTGCATATAGACATTACTTCTCTGGGGAATTTAACACTTCTATGATCTTCAGACCTTAATATATTTATATTTTTACATGTTTATCTACTTAGGGCTCTAAATCTTCATTGGGATTGTTGTGGATACAACACTTGGGCCTGCCTTCTTTGAAACAATTTTGAAGTTGCAAATGGCAAGGTTTGCTTCACCTGTTGTAGCCCTGCCTCTCTGATTCTTCTACAACCTGTCTGTATTTCTGTTTAAGACAATCATAATTAACTTGGCTTTGGGTATAAAGGATTCTTGAAGTTATCTATTGGATTTAGAGAGATGATACAGTGGAAACAAGTGACAAGGTACCTTGCCTATTGAATACACCAGGTGCAATACTTATGTGCCAAAGAGTAGCTGTTTGGTTACATGAAATTCAATATTCATCACTGAGAAACTGTTTGCAGCCACTGATTTGTCACTGGATTCTTTTAAACAATAAACCCCTAGGCTGTTCTTCTATAATCTTCTGTCTCTATGTAAACATATAATTTGGCACATTTCTACTTCCAGTGAATGGTGAAAGCCTAAACTCATGGCTTGGACCTCTGCACTACACTTAGAGGCCATATCTGTTTCAGTGCTGTTCACTCTATCTCTAATGAGGTTCAATTCTGAATGAAGTGTTTTCTTATTGTACAATTGTATTAGAAATACTTATCTGAAGGTCTAGCTTTAGAGATTACTGTTGTAATATCTTGAATACTGGGAGTGGGTTGTAGAGCAGGCTTAGGACCTGCAGTATTGATTTTATTATAGTGTACACAAATCCACTTAAAGCCTTTGTTCTCTTCCATTTTAGTTAAAAGATTATATTCTTCATAAGATATTTTCAGACAGTTACAATACATCCATTTTCCATAACTGTTGCAATTTATTGCTTTGGAATGGTCCTCAGGGGATAGGGTGTACAATAGGCACTTGTCTAGATTCTCTCTTGGACCTCTCCTTGGTTGTTTTTTACTTTGGCAGCATTATTTTCAGGATTAGCTGAAAAAATCTTGTATTTCTGGTATATTTGTAACTAATACTTGCCAGGTTGATGCTAGGCTCACTAGCTGTTCTGTCATATGGATAGATTGTTGTAATGGATCATCAGGAACAGGGGGGTGCATTTGTGAGTGGATTATTTATTGTATTTGGAAAGAGCATAAAAAAAGAATCATGCTTGTGGAATCTTGTATATATTTACTTTTTTTATATATCTTCAGGGCATATATGGGACCATCAAAGGCGGATGGGGGGGGGGGGTGTTGACCAAAAGTAACCATGATATTTGGAAATAGCGTAAAATAAGGAATCTAACTACTACTTTTGTTTGTTTAACATGCATCCTTCAAAAGAGGTCAACCACCAAATATTTGCCCAGATACAGCCCTAGAAATGTATATAAAACTGAAAGGAAACACTAAAGCAATTATATGCTTACTTTATAATATGCAGGATGTTTCTGTTAATCAGATTATCATTTTTCCTTCTATTGTTATCCACTTTTACCTTAATTACCTTAATTCGCACTTCGGAGTGATTAAGGTCCATGCAGGATTTTGAAAATCATTTCAAATAATATTAGTATCCAATATTGTAATCAATCACTGGTGTTTTTAGTGTTTCCTTTAAAAGAAAAGGGCGAAGATGACGATGTTACTAACGAAATATATTGTTTAATCTCTATTGAATATTTTTCCAAATTTGATAATTGCTGCCATTAGAATAGTCAGCAACACTGGAAACATTCCTAAAACATGCTTGTAAAAATAGCTGTAGGCAGAGCAAGTTTTTGTTTAAATCCTGAAATTTTAAAGGTTTACTTGAAACATGCCAATGGCAAGGCAAGTCTTTCATTGAAGCTTGTTTGAAATCTATAACATTGAAATATGCTTGAAACATGCTTGCAAAAAAAAAGCTAAAGTCAGGGTAAGTTCTTGTTTTAAGCCTCCAGTATTGAAAATCTCCTCTCTTTAAGCAAGTAATAACTGTGTATGCATTTTTTCTTGAAAAGGGTCCCATAATTTTTTTTGAGAATTGGTAGTTTGAGATTTTCTGGCCTGAAAAAATTACCTAGATAGGTCACGATTTTGGGAAAATTTGTTTAGAGCCTTAATTTTGGAAAGACATTTTCTCTGTGAATGATGACACATCCATATGTATTTAATGGCCAACTTACATCATTTTTTCAATATGGGTGATCATATTGTTTTGATATCTATGATGCATAGAACATTACACAAGCTGACAAATAATCCTGAAAAGCTAAAGCAAATGGCATGGAACAAGCAATAGAAAGAATCACATTGAATCACAAACAAGAATTTTGCACAATGAAATCTGCAGTTAGAAGACAAACCAGAATTACAATTGAATGAAGGAACAAATTATTTTGGTACCCTCATTAAAGAAGTAAGTAAAATTAATGCTGAGATTGTTAATTGCCTCCTAGAAAAATACAAATACTTTGAAAGTTATGTTTCTCTGGCAGATAACACAAAGGAGTTAAATTTATTCCAGAATTTAATGAATCCAAACAGTTAAAGGCACAGAAAGAATGTCAGGTAGTCATGAACAAAAAAGTAGCATGAAGAGATCTGTGGTTAGAAGACATGCAACAACAAATCACAAATGAAAATGATGGACAACAAAGGCTGTGTCAATCAACAATCATTAACAAAAATTGTGTGCAGCAAAAATCTGCAGTTAGAAGAGATGTGACAGCAAGAATCACAACAAATCCTAGGAGGATACTACTCCTATAAAATGTGGGATTCTGTGAAAAATAAACAGAAAGGAAGAATTGAATTCATGCTGGAATCTCTTAATTCAGTTGAAGTTGCTGATTTGCCTCATCATGCCTTAAAACTAAAGAATGACCTGATAATTATGCTGATTTGTCATTTGAAAATCACATATATACAAGGCTGCCAAGTGTGAGGGACTAAGTGAAGCTTGGTCTCCTGGTACTGTACTTGATAGAAGCTTGCAAAACATGCCAATGTTAAAACCTTTACTCAAGCTTTCTTCAAGTCTTCAACAGTGAAAGTATGCTTGAAACTGGCTTGCAAAGCAAGCCAAAGGCTTGACAAATCCTTCTATTAAGTTGGCAATTTGAAAGTATACTTGAATCAAGTATATAAAGCTTGATTTAAAGTCTCAAATTTGCCTTTTGAGTCTTTAAAGCTCCAGTAAAGACTGGAGATGTTAGGAAAAGTCTATAAGTACTTTGTCAATTTCTTCTGAAAAAGGCAACAGTTAAGACATGGCTTGCATTTCCTCAAAAATAGGCAGTAGTCTAAAGATCAATCACTGAGCAAGATATCACTATTTTAGTTACAAAAACCATTAAGCATTGTTTAGACTACTTTGGGCGAAGATAATATGGATAAAATAGCTGTTAAAATATCACTCTAGTAATTTTGAAGAACTGATAAAAGCTGATCTTCTTTTGATTTCTTTGGGTTCTTCCTCATTCTGTTGTCATTTCATGCCCATGCAAGTGATATAAAGAGCTGATGGAATAGCCTATGAATGTCTAGAATCCAAATATTAGTTCACAACTTGCTTCATATACCTCAAAGCACTAACAGTCTAAGTGTCCAGACAATTCCTGAGTTTGGTCTTTATGTTTTCCAGCTAAAAAAAAATGACTCTGCACTTACATCAGAGTGAAGTGGTGCACAAGAGGTTCCAGAAGTCTAGACAGCTCATGAAATCTAGGTTTGTCCTTTGAATCTTTGATTTGAAGCAGACCTTTCCAAAACACTGAGGGTTGTTCTTTTTGATCCTAAGACGTGTTTTTCTTTGGTTTCAAAAGAATATTTTTTATTGTCTGCCACTGATTGTACAGTTTGCACATGATCTTTTTCTGACTCAATCTGAAGGCAATTTGTGGGCTCAGGCACTTCGGTGGTTTCAGGATTGGGTCCTATGGTTGACCCTTTTTCTCATTTGCCTTAGTAACCAAATAACAATTCAAACAGAAAGCTCGAACTGTTTTTACTGCTGGAACAACTGATGTAGTTATTGTTTTAAATCAGCACCAGGTTTTCAGAAAACATTGTATATTCAAATCAGAAAAGAAACCTGTCTAAGGTCTTTCCATAACCAATATTTCTAATAAAATGTTGACAGGGTAAAATTTTTATTTAATTAGATTCAGGATAAATGACTGAATAGATTAATAGTTTATTTCGAAAAAACTAGTGACTGGCTCAAATGGCTGAATTTGCATTCTTGTCAAATAAATATAAAGATTAAAATAATATGGTCAATAAACCCATTAAATACTCTCACACTGTGCATTTGTCAGTCTAATATTGAGGTAAAATTATGTGTAAGCACCAAAGGGGAATTAAGAAAAAAAAATAACAACAAAGAGAGACAGCAGGTTATTTCCTACTACTTACCTGTATTGTACCACTCAACAAATGAGGGTATAAGAGATTTCCTATGTCTGTCATGCTTAGATGCTACAGGTAAAAAAACACAAAACAGTTTTTTCTCATTATGTTTTAAAGATATAAAATGAGCGCCACCTTTCATCTGACTCCATCTGACTCAGGTAGAGTGTTCCAAACAAAAGGCTATGCAGTTAAAGGATTAAAATCTGCTTTACAGAAGAAATAGAAGGGATTGGAATGTTGTTTGAATATCAAGATGATAAGAAGATTGATCACTGGCAAAAGAGAGTACATTTAAGGGGCTGAGCAAAATTGTTGTGGAGCTGAAGAAAAATGAAGGTTACATATCAAATGAAGGCTTAGCTACTGAAAAATTTGTATCACGTGATTAGATTATTTAAAGTTTATAAGACATTTTATAGATTACTTCCTTAGAATACCAAGACTCTTGCATACCTCCATTTTAACAAATCAATGTGATTCTTAAATGTTGGACTTTTGTCGATAATAATGCCTACTGATTTAGTTTAAATAGAAGAGAAAGCATCAGAAAATACAGAACTAAAGCCATGTAGTTGAAATTACATGCTCGTGGGCTGAAAAAATTAGCTTCATACCCGTTGTTTAATGCACTAACTTTTTTTTCAACAGCAAAATTAAATATATCTACAATTTGGTCTTGGTTATATTCAAAAAAGGATCTATTATCATGTCCCTACCCAAAAAGTTGTCCATCGTTTGTTTTCATAATGTGTACATTATGTTTGGCAGGAGAGCAAAACTAGGCTTTTCAAGCATGTTGTAGGGATTTGTTTTTGTTCCAGAACTTATAAAAATCTGTAAAACTATAATGTGTTTTTGAACACTTCAGCTTCAATTTGGTTTATAATAGTACATAAAATCAGGTGATCTGGTCTTTGAGTGTGAGGCATTGAAAAAAAAAATTCTCAAAGAGGGCTCTAATCCTGAAGCTTGGAAGCAGATTTAGTCAAATATTGTTTTCACTTTTACATTGTGATTAGAGAAGAGATGTCAGCAATGTGTTGGAAAATTTTAATTAATTGAGAATAATGATCCCGTACAATCATGGTTAAATTTCAAGATGAAACTCATAGAGTTAGAGAAGAAATGTAGGACAACCACTTACAGAAATAGGCCAAGAACTTTACCAGTAATGACAAAGAGGTTAAGCTGTACATTAGACAAAAAAAAAAAAAAAATTGGGCCCTTTATAAAAGGACACAGGAAGAAATGATACTCTGAAGCTACTAGCTGATCATGAAAAGAAACTGGCCGTGGAAGTAGAAAAGAATCCTAAGAGTTTCTGGAGGTATGTGTCATCATCAAACCCTGGAAGGCGCAAATCCATCAACTCGTTTCTGATAATGGATTAACATTGAATAACCCTCTAGACGTTGCTAATTGTTTCAATTCTACTTTTGCAAATAACTTCTCAAGTGCAACTTCCTTGAGCCACCCTTACCTACCGATCTATATTCAGTAAATCTATTCAGTTTTTAGTAAATCTATTACTAAAAAGATGACTGAAGTTGAAATATATCAGCAACTAGTGCTAAATAAGCTGTTCAAACTAAATCATAACACATCAAGAGGACCTTATGGTATTCACCCTAGGCTTCTCAAAAAATAGCCCCTTTCACTACCTCGTCTCTAGCTGATATTTTCAATATGTCACTGAAATTAAAAATAATACCTGTTGATTGGCGTATGGCAAATGCTATACCCATTTCCAAAAAAGGAGATAAATTCAGGCCTGAAAACTATTTTCCTATTAGCCTTACTTCTGTGTTGGCCAAGATAATCGAGGGGATAGTGAGTGACTCCATTGTCAGATATCTTGATGATAACGATCTAATTACCAGTAATCAGCATGGCTTCAGACGTAATCGTTCCATCCAGACAAACTTTATCCAATCACACGATATTGTCAGTAAACTCATAGATCAAGACCTCCCATTAGATGTTGTGCTTCTGGATATGGCAAAAGCATTCGATAAGGTTGACCATAATTACTTGTTGATTAAATTGCGGGCTTATTGCATAAATAGCCATGTAGTAGATTGGATTTGCACTTCTTTTGAGTGGAAGGTTGCAGAGAGTTTTTGTAACTGATGAAAATGAAAATCAAGTGTATTCTAATCCAACATCAGTCATTAGTGGAGTACCTCAAGGAAGTGTACTTGGTCCAATTCTGTTTAATATTTTTATCAATGATTGTTCCAGTACAATCCAAAACAATATTACATTATATGTGTAGGATTGCAAATATATTGGACCAGTGGGAGATGGGATTCAGCAGACCTTAATCACCTTGCTCATTGGGCTCATACATGACTAATGTACTATAACCCATTGAAGTGCAAAGTTATCCATATGGGGCCAAACAATCCTATGCAGACATATTACATGCAAAATGCTTCAGGTCAAGTTATCAATTTGGACTCAGTAGATAATGAGAGAGACCTAGGTGTAGTTGTTGATAAACAGCTTAAACTCCACTTTCACACAAAAGCACAGGTCTCTAAGGCTAATCGAGCTCTTGGTCTCATCAAACGAACAATTTCTTCTCGCCATCCCTTGGTAGTTAGAAAATTGTACACAGCTCTTGTTTGTCCTCATCTGGAGTTTGGTTACCCAGTCGGCAGCTCTTCATATAAAAGTGACAGTGCATTATTAGAAGGAGTTAAAGGAGATCTACTAAATTATCAGCTCCGCATAAAGATATGGCATACCCTGAATACTTGAACAAACTTAACCTGCCCTTATTAGTTTACCGACGCCAAAGGGGGGATGTAATTGCATTGAAGAATTTATTTCACAATAATATGATAGACCCGTTATTCTGCTTTACATTATATCCTTCCACAAGGGGTCATTCATTAAAGCTGCAAAACAAACATATAAAAAAACTAGAGAGACAGAACTTATTTTCTATTCGAGCACTGCCAGCCTGGAACATTCTTTCTGATTCTGCTATTTCAACTTCATCTATAAATTCTTTTGAAAATGCTGTTGATTGTGAGTGGGCAAGTATCAAGTAGAAATATCACTGGGAGGCTCCTGTGATATTCAGATAACATCATTTCCAACCCAGCGAGAACTACGGGAGGTTATAGCCACCTTAACTCGCTGGCAAGTGTGATTTAAGGTAATTTAAGGTGATGTATACCAGAGGTTCAGACAGGTCTGATGCTTAGTAGAGGGGAACCCTATGAAAAGGTTTTTTTTGGACAGAACTTGAAACACACCCAAAATTGAATCCTTCATTTATAGGAGTTCTTATAGTCTGATATTAGTGATTAGAATGCCCCCTCCCCTCCCCTTTGAGCAAGGTATGATGTTTATCAATTAATATGTTCAATCTTCGTCTCCTTTTTTGTAGTCAGTCAAATTCAGCAGCTGTTTTCCCAAATTGGAACTCCAAGTGATAATCAACAGCTTCGGAGCAAACTGTAAGTAAAACCAATTTTTATGACCTGTAGCTTGCCTTTTGTTTTGATTAAACATACACAATACATCAAAATTTATAAGTTCTGTTAATAGTTCATTTATGTCTTGCACTAAGTTGTACATGGAATTCCACATGTGATAGGTCAAATTAGCACTTTGAGTAAAAAAAAAATGTTGTGACTGCTAGAGCAAACTGTTGTGACTGCTAGAAACGAAATTTAAGAAAAAAATTACATGAAGGAATTGAAATAAGGAAAGAAAAGGATTTTAATGTTTAGATTTTATATTCTATAAATAGGGACGTTGAAGAAATCATATCAAAAATATGATTTTGAGAAGTAATAAATGTATTTGAATGATGTTAGTCTACTATCAAACGCATCGATTGCCAAAATATGTGTGAAAAAGAAGGCAAGGGCAAACAATTACGTAACTTGCTGGTCATTCTTACCAAGCAAGATTGACATTTTGATACGAAAAAAAAATTGAACTTGGAGTAGAATCAGTAATTCTGACTGTGTATCAATTTAAAATCTCATTTTTTCAACCCAGTTAAACCCATGATGAAGAGGGTCCCTCCCTCCCGTAAAGCTTGACATCGTTGTCCTATATGTGGATATTTTGTTTTTGTGTGTAAGTTACAAGATATGAAAGTGTATAAATATGTATATATTTTCTGAAAAGTGTTTAATAGAGGTTTTGCAAGAGGACTTTTGCTTTTTTTTCAACTTCCATTTGTGTTGTCTTAAAATCTCAACCTTGGATCAGCTGGATCTGTGGCTGGTCCCCTCTATGTGGCAATTATTTCATTTTCTTTGAAGGCACTGAAGACAATAAAAATGAACAAGCTCTGGCTAAAAATGCTCCATGTTCTTTAGCCTTATGAGTTGCATCATAGTTTATTATAGCCCCTTTAAAAGATAAATAGGATCCTGTGTTCTCACTTCTCCAACTTTGAATTCTACTGTAAGTTTAAGAAAGGGCTTTTAGGCCTGGAATCTGGTGTTAAGATTGCTTCTTTAAAATTAGAGACTGTACCTCATATTGCAAGCAAACAATTTACTTCTAACAACAAACTTTTGTAGAATAATTAAGAAGGTAACAAGGATTAACCTATTGAGCAAACACAGAACATTTCTTAATAATCTAGATAGATATTGTTATTATCATGGGATCTCAAAAACTGAGTCAAGGCTGAGGCCATAAAAAACTCGACGCCAAAAGAAAATAAATAAAAATAATATAGCAGCAATTACTGCTCGGCTATTGGTGTGCACATCTCTGAGATTTTTGAGATTAGGCTTGCCCTTCTCTTTTTTCTCTTTGTAGAAGAGCCTTCCTTGGTAGTTTCAGGGTGCCCACCATTGTTTTTCGTCATCCCGAAAACCCACCCACCCGTTTCAAACCAGCTTGGGCAGGTAACGCTCGTCCCTAACAAGAGAAAGGTGAGTCACTCGCCACTCATCAGCCATAAGTAGCAAGTAACACTAGATTCTTAGAACGACTGCCTAGCAAGAGAACTTCTTTCTCCCACCTGGGACTGTTCCTCAAGGGTCTTTTCTTGCGTCATGTTTGGCGCTTCATTTGTCCAGGGAGATTGACCTGTCCCCTCCTTGGTATGATTTTGGTATTCGTCACTGGCATCAATCCATCCAGCCTTGGCAGTGTAATAAAAAAAAAGAGAAAAAAAAACAAGACGGCTAGTAGCTGGATGGGGCGGGGGGGGGTGCTATCATTTCATCTAACCGTCACAAGCACTAAACGTCATTTCGTCGACAAGAAAAATCCGTCAGAACATCAACAGTCGTAACATCGAAACATTAGGACATCGACAGTCACAATCGCTACCCGTCAGAACGTCGACAGTCATAACATCGACATGTCATTTCATCAACATGTCGATGTTATGATAGATTTTGTCAATGTCCTGACGATAGTGGCCCTGACGTGTCGATGTCCTGACGCCTTCCTGCTGGATGGTGACTTAAATTAGCAATTGTTTGTCTCTATATGTGTCTACTACTCTCAGTAACAGTATGAGAAGGCCGCCACACTATCCTTTAGATAGATAAGTGTATCTTACTCTATTGTGCATCATTAGTGTAGTTATTTGTGACATGTGTTACAAAAATGATGAGGATAGCCTTTTCTCATTCTTGATACGAAGACAAAAAAAGTTCTGAAATAAGTTTGTAATGACAAACTTTAAAATGGAAACTACCATCCCATCTTTTTGGCTAATAACCCATCTCTTTTAGAAAAAAGCTTTGATTAAAAAAATGTAAGGGCATACTGATCATTGTCCAAGAGCACTTCCTATATGGCTGATAAAAGTGTGAGTTTGAGGTTTTATAAAGGTATTTTATGTGCACAATTGTGCATCTTGAAACACATTTTTATTTCTGGTTTTGTTTTACCATGAAAGGTCCTATCCATTTGGGCTAGTCAAAATAAAGGATGTGCAGCCAATGTTATTTCCTATTTGAAGATGAAAATCAAGCCCCAATGGTCTGGCAGTTTTCCCATGTAGTTTGATGTCTTTGTACTCAGTTTAATTAATGAATTAAGCCATGTTTACTAATGTTTTACATAAATCCTACTTTTTCTCTTCTCATATACAAAAGTATAAAATTTGTCATTTTTTAATTTCATTTGACATCAGGCGTAAAACAATAAAAATGTAAAAACTGATTATCGGAAACCAAATGACCATATAAACCGTAAAAGCGCTTTGGAGAATACACTTGCCTATAGGCTTCAGCTACCCATTACATTACACAGAAGCCAGATTAGTTGCAGAAAATTACCAATTATATAGATAGATATGTTTTAACTTTACAGACAACATCTTCAGCATTATACTGGTCAGGTGGCAAAAGAAACTAGCAAGCTATTGAAAGATCTATCAAGCTTGGCTCAACCCTCCAGTGCAGGGGAGCAAAGACGCTGGAAACTCCAGAAGGATAGGCTTACAAGTGAATTTACCACTGCTCTGAATGCATTTCAGTCATCACAAAGAGCCACAGCATCCAAAGAGAGGGAGGAGATTAGAAAAACAAGAGCTGCATCATCAAACCTTTATGGACCATTTGGTGAGGGGTATTTCTTATTAACAGTAATGAGCCTGCACAAAATCGTATTAAATAAGTAAAATTATTGATTTTTTAGAGCCAAATTTCGGTGCTATTAGTTATATTGGGATGTAGATTATTTGTCTTGTTACTTATAGATATCATACATTTAGTAAGAATCCTCAAGAAACCATGTTGCCTTATGGGTAATATTTTAGTGACCCTTAGCCATTCCTGCCATATTCAGGCTCTATAAGCAGGGTTGCCAAACTTTGTTAAGCTGATCGAAATAAATCAATGTACACTGTGCATTCAATTTCTTTATATATAGAAGTAGTTATATATAGAAATAGTATATATATATATATATATATATATATATATATATATATATATATATATATATATATATAACATCTATATGAAAATAGTATAGAAGTAGAAAAAATCTTATATGACCTTAGTCCCTTTTCATCATTGGCTATGTAAATTTGAATATAAAATTATGTCATAAATAGAAAAGGAAATATATTCGGAAATCCAAAATTCTTTGGTTAAAGATTAATAAATATTAGTCACAATGTTGAAATTTAAGTTGTTAGAAAATCACTTTAAAATAATAAAAAAAAATATATATATAAATGTTTGTAAAGTTCAATTTTCCTGTAAGACAAATAAGTTTTGCTCCCTTGTCAGTCAAAAAGCACAAAGGGTTTATTGTAAAAAGGTTGCAATTGCTGGTGATGGTGAAGAAAGGAGGAAGATCAGTTGTAACTAATCTGAGTTATGAGGTTGAAATGGAATAAGGTCATTTAATGCTAACTTGCCAAGATTAGTAAAGAATAGGAGAAAGCTAGAAGCTATTCCCTTAGTGAAAAAGTCGAAATTTTGTTGTTTCACGTTTACCTTGGGTGCACAGAGTTCCAAATCTTAGACAGGATATGAGAGAATTTTTCAGGAGTGGGAGTTGGGATGTTGAATAGATTGAAGCATGCTTCTTTCAACCAATTTTTTTTACTTTTCATGTAATGGATACTTGGTCCATTTTAGTAGGTGACCCCCCTCCCCCCGCTTGTGTAGATGGCTTTTTATTGATTTTATTCAAGTGTATTTTGCTCTTCTTTTTTTATGTTTTGTCAATTTTTATCCTTCAACGCTACTTTTGTTGGCTATATGATCAAGGCGATATGAGTAAAGAGGTTGTAGTCAGATTATTTTTGGTAAGCAGTATATTCCACGAAACCATATACCAGCAAACATACCCTTAACTAAGTGGATTACTCCTTTTTATAAGGTTTCCTAAGCAAGTTATCTTTAGAAGACCTCTTATCATATAGTTTTAGCCGTTTTGAGGATAAAACTTATAAGTACTGAGGATAAACATATAAGTACTGCTTTCTAAAACATACACAAAGTAAAAGGACAGGAGGGAATAGAGATGCAAAAGTTTCTAAAGAATAAAGAGATCACAAACCTGATTGTAAGGAGTTCCAGGTTAAAACCGAGGCTGAAATGCGATTGGACTGTTGAGGTTCATTTTAGAACAAATCCTGTTAGAAACGGTAGCTCAAGTAAAATGTGTTTGTTAAAAAGGTTTACTGCCTAATATATACGCGGGGTTTAGATCAAAGATGGTTAGTATGTAGTAAGGATTAACTTTCTTTTTTTTCTTTTTTTTTTTGACTAAATAGCCATGACAGACTTTAGATAACGTTGAGAAATAACCAATTGCTGAACAATAGGGGACCTAAGATGAGAAGCCTATATTTAGAGGAAAATTTGATTTTTTTTAATCTTATAAAAATATAAGATCGAACAAATTCTAAAGATTATTGGACGAAAATACTTAGAATCGCTCATTTAAAAAAAAAAATTAAAAATGAAAAAAATTCCCATGTTTTAATTTGCTTTACTTTTTTATTATTATTATTATTATTACTAGGTGATGAAGCTGCTGCATCCGGTGCTTTGATCCAGTTGGATGGAACTCCAAAGCGTAGTCAAATGCAAGCTGTATTACAAGATGAAGCTGAGTTAGAAATCCTTCGAGAACGGGAACGAGCTATAAGACAGTTGGAGGTAATCTATTATCTTCCTTGAATTGTTTTCATACTTCTTTTCTCACTAGATATATTGCTGCCACCATATATTGTTTACCACCAGGTTGGCAGCAAAAAATGTCAACCTGGTTGTACCCAAGTCAAAATTTCCCACTTGGCAACCTACATTGTAATTTTGTTGACAGGTTGGAACTTATGTTGGGTTTGGCTTTTTTTTAGTAATACATATCTATGGTTTTATGGTTTTGACGGTAAATTGTAATGTTCATTGAAAAAAAAAAATCAAACTTTCGATTTCTTATAAGTCAACTGCAGAAAAACCAAGGATAGTGAGCATAATTCTTTGGTCTGTACAAGCTAATAATTTTCCATTTGTAAAAATTATTCTCCATAATAATTTATTTCTAAAGTAATTTACTTACTTAATGTCACTTCGACGACGTTCTGAGGTCGGCAAGTTTTTGCAGCTCATCGGCAAGCCTAGGAAGGGATAGTGCCGGTTTCTTTGAGACACTGTGGATGCCTCAAAGTTCTGTTCTATAAACTCACCAATACTATTGATAAAGAGATTAAGCCATTTTGGAAATAGTACGCTACCGTGTTCTCAGCTGAACAAGCCGAGTGGATAGCGCCCTAGACTTGCAAGCCTGTGTTCGTAAGGACTGGGGTTCAAGCACGAGTGTCGCTGATTATTTGGTTCGGAATGGGTGTCGGCAGTGTGACAGTAAGCTCAGTTGGAGCCGACCTAGCTCTAAATGGGTACCTGGAGAAGGTAAACAGAGAGGGTGTGTGACAGGACAGAATGGCTGGCCCCTAACCCCCCATTGCACTTCCTGGCTGAAGGGCCATGAAATGGAGATCAGCACCGCCGGTTTGGACTAAAGAGTCTAGTGTCGCATCCTTCTACACCCGCTACTAGATAACCCAGCTTACCTCCCACACTAACTATAATAATAATAATAATATATTGAAAACCCGTCGTATACAATAAATGTACAATGACAGAGTATACAAAAATTCGACAAGAGGAAACAAAAAGAAAATATACTAAAAAATAACAAAAGTAGCAACTTCTTAAATAGTATACAAAATAGTACAAAAAGAGGAAACAGAAAGATAACATACTCAAAAATTACAACAGAAACGACTACTTCTTTGAAAAGAGCAACAAAGACGCCAACTGTTGAAAGGAGAAAAAAAGGGAAACAAGAGGGAAAATTTACCAAGGCAAACTTGCTCAGTCGTGTTTTAGAATTGCTGGTTTTGCTTTTTGCCGGCTAATAAGTGTCTCGAAAGCTAGGTTTGGGTTGTAGCGCCGAATCAGAAAACTATTTTTTGTCCAAGGTGGCAATTTTAGTAGGTACTTGGCAAAACGGAAAAATAAAGAGCGGATTTTAGACTTTTCACAGTTTGCCAATAATTTCCAGAAAGGGATCACATATGATATATCTGGCAGAGCGGTAGCGTTGTAAATACTTGCCAGTAGTGGACGGTTAAATCTCAGAGTGGATTTAACGATCAAAGTATAGGAGCTGGAAATTCGTCGTTCAAGATATGAGATCAGGAGGGAGCGGGTATGCTGTAATGAGGTACCTATTGGCAACCTCAGATATACTATTTTATCTTATTGTTTTGCTGAGTAATCACAAACTTTGACATTATTGGGAAGGTTATTCTTTGAATTGTAAAACAGGATTTCTGACTTTTGGGAGTTAAATCTCAGACCGACTTTCTCATAATCGAACAGCACAAATGAGAATATTTTTGAAAGGGTGTCATCAGCATAGCATACTAGGGAGATGTCAATGGAACTGAGAATGCATGATGAAGGACAGCTGTCTTGAGGCTCAATAATGTAGTAGTTGAAGAAATTGGGGATAAAATTGCCCCCTGACGGGCACCTTTACGGACTGGTATCAAAGCTGACCGTGGGGCTGGCGGAAGGCCTTTATCGGGAGGGAGCTTGAGTCGCACGCGAAGGCGAGAGTAAAGATCACGGAGAGCCCGAATGATATTTTAGTTCACTCTACTTTTAACTGAATTTAGCAACATAAGCCCACGAATCAATGAATTAAACACTCTCTGCATGTCTATATCACCTACCTCTAGGCTATTCCCTGTTTTGTGTGCATTCAGGAGTGCATATGCAGCGACACAGAGCGCTTCAGAACAAACAATGTCGCGTAGGATATTGAATGATCTTGGTGGACGGCAACACAGTTTTTTAAGTTCGTCTACAAATAAAAGTTCAAATAACTTGCAAAGAGAAGTAGTAATCGTGATTGGACGGAAAGAGGAGCATTGCATGGTAACTTTTCCTTTTTTAGGAACTGGCGTAAGATCTCCAATTGAGAAAGTGGTTGGGACAATACCCTGAATAAGGATAATAAGCATCAGGAGAGTTTTCACCCCAAAGTAAATCCAAACTATAAGCTCTTAATTTAATAAACAATTAAAGAAATGGGTAGATATTTTTAGGATGGTGGGTACTTTTGAGAAACAGAAGTTTTTTGAAGTATAAGTATG
Organism: Artemia sp. Qi Xiang Cuo; assembly: GCF_049724085.1. Taxonomy (NCBI): domain Eukaryota; kingdom Metazoa; phylum Arthropoda; class Branchiopoda; order Anostraca; family Artemiidae; genus Artemia; species Artemia sp. Qi Xiang Cuo. The sequence goes on along the minus strand of NC_142812.1, from coordinate 29,026,707 downwards.
ATGTATCAATTTTTTATACACTCTTTCCTCCTGATTGTCATACAGAATAATATACCAAATCAGACTTATTAGATTTCTCTTTAATTGAAGGCTTCTTATTCAAATTAATTGTATAGCATTTGTCTTTCTCTTTTTTTCTAAATAGAGGCGAAACTTGTCGTTTTGTCCAGTAAATGGATGGTACTGTGGTATTTGGAATGGGATTTTAGATTGCATGCTCCATCACTCAATTGTTTAAACTCGGCTTATTTTGTTATTTTTTTTCTAATTTTGCAGGGAAGAGGGTATTGGTGGATACAGCTTTGTTTCTATATTTCCCAGCACATGATTTTAATTGTAGATATTCAAGATATGGACTTATATTGGTCTATTTGCAAATTTACAGTTTTCAGTCATCCTCTAGAAAGAATCCTGTCCCTAAGATGCCATTCTAGTTTTATTCTTTCCACTGGTTTCGACATTCAGGTAAGATCAGTGAATAATTATACATGTAGTAATTACTTACCAACAAACAACTATAGCCGAGACTAATTATTTCGTCGAGGATCTTTCATCCTAATAATTTCGGCATTTAATTTTGTTTTCAGTCAGATATTGTAGATGTTAATACGATTTTCAAAGACTTGGCAACCATGGTTCATGAGCAAGGTGAAATGATTGATAGCATAGAAGCTAATGTGGAGTCAGCTACAATGCGAGTTGAGGAAGGAACAAATCAGCTGCGGACAGCAAGCAACTATCAGGTAAAACATTTTCTGGTAAAAGTGCAGAATATCAGCTTTTTGCCAACTTGGAGGGTTGTTTTGCTCAATAAATGAAATCTCCAGAGATGAATCAACATCCCAGATTAGGGCCCAGATATATGTTTTAATTTCTTATCTCTATCCTTCCCTGTTCCGAAGAATATGAGTGCTGAATATGAGTATGAGCTGGGAAACATCTTCCCGAACCCTGTTTGAGTTGTAGACCCATCTTTGAAAGCTTAAATCTTTTGCAAGTGTTTTGATTTTTGGAGACGTTAGGGTTTTGTTTGGGAAGGGGTTGAGTTAGTAACTCGAAAAAAAATTCCCAAGCCCAAATTTGGACTATGCTACCATTTCTGAAACTTTGATTTGTAAACTGTAACGACCTCTTAAGTTAGAGAAAAAAAATCGCAACTGTCTGTCTCTCTTACCTTTTCCCTTTTTCAATATCCTGGCCCACCTCTGTAGAAGCTCGTACACCCTGTTTCTGCGTGAATATATGTCTTACTGATTAGTGAGACTAACGATTTGAAATCCAAAATTAGAATCCGACTCTTGGGTTATCAATGAAAATTAGGTTTCGTAGTCCTATTGTAAATGAATATCAATTTTTTTAATATTCACTTCCCAATTTACAATCCAATTCTAAACGAAAAAATTCATTGAAGAATAAAATTGAATCTTTTCTTGGGGGGTGGGAGGATCGATAATCGAAATATCGGAAAATTATATAGCTTTTATTGTCAACGAAAGCTGGTATTCAAAATTTTTCTTATTTAAACGATTATTTCAAAAGTTCTGAGCAATCACTAAAAGGAATTACGTTCCGAATGAATGATTAAAAAAAATGGGTGGGAAAATTGTCCGTTGCTGTTTTGCATTCGAATTCAAATGTGCCCTCATTTATCTGTAGAATCCCTTTTTTATTTTTATTTTTTGTCTGAAATGCAGAAATTCAGCAACATCAGGAAATCGTTAGGTGGAGTGGCATCCATACGGTGACTGGAGGCATGAAAAGGTTAAGTAGGTGAAGTTCAGTATTAGACTGTTTTCACAACTTAAATGACATTGACAACACTGATTTTTTTTTATTGCGCAAGTCCGCAAATATATAAAATAGTAATAATTCACTTTTGAATAGCCTCGTATGTAAAGAAGATGCTATTTATTAACAATGTTGTCAGAAAGTTTGTTTAGGCTAATTAAAAATGAAAGAAATCTAATATACAGTTTACTTTTATTTAAAAATAAAACTTGATGGTGGATTCATCTTGAAAATCAGTGCATTTTATTCAGTTGTCTCACTCTTGATTCTAGGAGAATTGAAAAAAACCATAGGTGGTGAATTGCATATTCAAATTCAGCGTAAAAGCCTGTGCTAAAAGCACAATGAACTGTTTTTCTACTGAAAAACTACGTTCCTCAGTGTAATCAGCTGTTGATTGCATTGTGTCCACTATTCCCGAATTTTCTGTGGTTTCCTCGAATGAAAACTAGGTCTTGCGAAAAAAAAAGGAGAAAATATAATAAAAAATACAGTTAAAGAAAAAGAGAAAAAAACGATGGTAGTGTCAGCCAGGGGAACAATATGAAGGGAAAATAAGCAAATATTTCAACAAGCACCTCCGCCAAGTCATCCTCAGTGGTAAGAAAAAAAAACAATCTAACCTTCTGAAGTACACTTAACGAGACACAATTGTTTATTTGTCTCCTGAAAATCTACTTCAAAAGGTTAGATGTTTTTTTTCTTCGTTTTTTTTACTACTGAGGACAACTTGGCGGAGGTTCTTGTCGAAATATTTGCTTATTTTCTCTTCATATTGTTCCATTAACTGACACTACTCGTTTTTCTCTGTTTTTTTTTTTTTTTTTTTTCATCAATTATATTTTCTCTTCTTTGTTTCATATGTCATGTATAGCCAGTGTGGTCTTAGAATGTATTTACGTCAAAATTAGGACTTCCCAATTATACCCGAAAATTAGGGTTTATAGATACATGAACGTTAACACGAAGTGCAAATTATTGATTTTCGGGGAAATTTCGATATTTCTTTGGGGAAATTCAGGGGGTAATGAAAGGACCAGTTGATTACAGTTGCATGCAATTCCACGCAATGAGTAAGCACTGTACGCAGTACGCGTTGCACACAAAAAATACGCAAATTTTTAATTAAATACAAAAATTATCAATGGCTTTATTTTCAGACAAAAGCACGCAAGAAAAAGGCAATTCTTCTTGGGATTGGAGTCGTTATTTTAGTGATACTCATTATAGTGATTATAGTTGAAACTCGGTGAAAGGTTTACTTCGTCCTCCATTCCATTGTCAGTTTTTCTAGTTCTTTTTATTTGTGTTTATTAATATTAATTTGTTAGTCATTTGCGGTACGGAGTTAATTTTGTGTCCTTTATTTATGTGTACTGAGCTTGAAGTTGAAATTGAATTTATGTTTGGTCTTCTTAATCTATTAAATATGTACTCTTATTTCAGTTCAATTTGTTTGAATTAACGGAGGATTATTTTTTTTAGACTAGAAAAAATGGTTAGCCATTAAGCTTATATGAGCCTCGGCAGTTAAAATAAGCAGGGAAATCGAAAAAAATACTGAACAATTCAGAGAACACATACAAACTATTATGACCCTGTCCTGGCATAACGATTCTATATCAACCAGTTCGTTGCAACGGACTGTAAACCTCCGTAGCTGGGCAACAGAGAACCGTCAAAGGCTCACCCATGCCCATTGCATCGCTCTTTTATCTCGTTGCACAAATGAACCCTTAAAGCAAAACAGGAGGGAAAGGCCAGAGGCTACTCTAAACGTGTAACTGTTTTACAAAACACTCGAGTATTATAATTAAGATAATTTCAAACGTTAAATTAGTTCTTACTTCCGAGAAGTTTTCCTTTGTGATTTGCTCTTTAGCTTGTTTTTTTGCCACCTGGGCGTGCCGCCCTGGGCGCTTGCCCCCTCTAGTTCCCCCCTAGATCCGGTCCTGGGTTTTATAGGTGTAGTCGTAAAGACAGTTATGTTTGATCCTGGGTGTCCAATTGGCTCGAAACTTTGAGAGAGCATTCCTTCGGCAAACAGGAACACACATTGTTTTGGAGAGGAACGGTGCTAAAAGGCCCAGAAATGCGAAAAAAAGGTTTGTCCATTGACCCCTTTGAAAGTTACAGCTGAAAGTCCTTAGGCCAAGGGCCCCCCTCTGTGGAAACCCTCTCATGCCAGAAATTCCTCCATGGAAAATTCCTGCCACGAGCAATCCGAATAATTCCATCCTCGCTGAAAATTTTCCCAGGAAAATTTTCTTGCTTTTATTTGAGAAAAAGTTTTTTTTTTTATTTAGTTCTGATCGTTTATTAAATCATGACTGAATTCCCTCCCTCCTTGAAAAATTTATCCTGGACCCCTCCCCCCATGAAAATTTCCCCCGTATAAAATTCTCCCACAAAGAATTTCTCCCGTGAAAAGTGTCCCCCTCCCCCCCCCCACGGAAAAATCCCCCCAGACAATTCCAACCCTGCAGAAATTTTCCCCCAGACAGTTCCCCTGGAACATCTCCACATATAAAATTCGGTCTCCGAAGAGAAAGTAACACCAATAAACTTCCCTCCCAAAGAAAAATTCTTCCCGTGGAAAATTGCCCCCGTTGAAAATCATTCCCACCTCCCTTGAAAAATGTATCTGTATTTCCAAATAACAAATACTGTATGTAAACAATGGTAAATTTCGTTTGCCCTTTCCCCAGGGGCTTAGGGGGGTCGTATCATCCCCAGAGACATACTTGTTGGACTTTTCAACTATGTTGAACAATATGTTTTTCTCAAAATTTCGATTGGATGTCTTTGAGGAAAAGAGGGCATGGAAGAGGGGGACTAGCTGTCCTCAAATCTTTTTGGTCACTTATAGGGCAGTAAAAATTTCAATTTCCGTTTGAATGAGCCCTCTTCCGATCTTCCAGGACCATTGGTTCAATACCATCGCCCCTGGAAAAAAAAATAAACTCGCAACCATGACCTTTCTTCTGGCAAAAAATACAAAATTCTACATTCTGCAGATCGGGGCCTGAAGCCTCTACAGTGGTTCTCTAATATGCATAATCTGATGGTGGGATTTTCAGTTAGGTCCTTTTCAATTATGACTTTTTGGGGGTGTTCCCTCTTTTCCGAAAATCAGACAAATTCTCTCAGGCTCGTAGCTTTTGATGGGTAACATTAAACTTATTAAATTTTATATATTTGGAATCACCATGCAAAGCCAATTCTTTCAATATATCTATTGTTATCAAAATTTAATTTTTTTTTTACAGTTGCGGTTACAACTGGGCCGACTCGCTTTTCACTTACAGTTTGTTACTACGAACTGTTTGACAATTGTACTGGGTAAATATGTATTTCATGGATGTTACGGTTTACATTCGATTCACCTAAGCCATTACCATTTTACTATGCTTAAGCTTTAGGCTATATTGGAGAGAGCGAATTTCTTTTTAAATCAATAATATTATGCATCTTTCAAGTATAATGGAAATAAATCGTGAGTTGAATAAACCAGAACTTGTTAAAAATAATATATATGTAACAAATACATACCGGTATTATTATTTTCCCACGAAATAAATTCAAATATCCCTCTAAACGAAAATTGTAATATTTACAGTATTGTTGAAGCGGAAGCGAGTGGCAAAATCTATATTCAATTTTTCTCACTAATCTAGCCTGAGGTCAGATTCTTACCACTGCTACTAACAACTCATCGCAGCACCAAGCCGCCTAAGGCCAACACAGCTACGCACGCTCCTCTTCCATCCTAATGTATTCAAAGCCTCCCTCTTTACATCCTCCCAGGAAGTTCCCGTCTCCCTTAAATTTTCGTCTTAACTAATAATACTACCAAGGTAAGTGAAGCTGCCCACCTGATCAATCTTTTCATTACTTAACGTCACCTTTTCATCTTCACTTATTCCTAGCCTTAGTGACTTAGTCTTCTTAACATTAATTTTCAAACCAATTCTAGCACCCTGAACTTGCAAAACCTCTAAAAGTTTATTCAATTTGCTCACGCTTTAATCAAGGAGGCTTAAATCATCAGCGTAATCTAAGTCCAATTTATTTCACTCGTAATAAACTGGAAAAAAAAACAAAATGTTGCTTCGGTGAATAAAAAAAATACATTTAAAAAAAAAAAAAATTACTGTCCGCCGTAAAGCCTAAGATTCTGGGTGCTTTGGTCACTCGAACTTTGAACCCTGATGTGGGAAATCCTGCCGTACCCAGGATTTTTTTTTCGGAGGGGGTTTTACTCAAAAAAATCGGGGGGGGGGTCAACCCCTCCCCCCCCCCCTCTGGGTACGGCCTTGCCCCAGGGGGTCTTATTCCAGCTGCCGTAAAGGTTGGGCGATAGGCTTGCTATTTGTCCCTATAAAAAAAAAACCTCGACGACTTTTGCACCATCATTTGCTCTGCAGAATCTTTGTTCTTTTATCCCCCTTTGTTTCACCGCTTCGAAGATTACCGAAAAAAAATATTTTAGGTGGTCCCAAAAAGAGCCGAACCCGATTCCATGGCCGCCGTGCCTTTATAGTTACAAAAGAGGACTAATTTAAATCCTGTTGTTAGGAGTATTGATCTATCCTGGGCCAGGTTTAAAAACAAAACGGAGACATAATAAAGGAAAATACTTATTTATTTATTTATTTTATTCAATACAGGAGAAAGCCATAGGCTTGTCGCAATAATTATTTAATACAAAATAGCCAAAATTTCAGAGATTCCAACTAAAATTTTCCGTGGAACTTATAATTCGATTATTTAAATCATCGGTTCATATTCCATCTAAGGAGATTATTTCTCTGATCTTCAACACAAATCGTACTCAGGGACCTCTTTAATCGTTTTAAGAGATTAATTAAAAAAAAATTTCCGAAAAATAAGTTTTTCAAATAAAAGTAAAGTCCTTTTTAAACTTAAGCTCAGCAGATACAAATACTTGTTATAATTAAAACTCAAAACGACCAGAAATTATTATTAAAGAATAAATTAAATCCAAAATGAAAAGAAATTAAATAATCAATCATAGCAAAAAGCATACAACAAATAATATAAATGAATAAATAGATCTTAAAGCGAGTAATGCCTACATTGAATATAGAAATCAAGCTTAAAATAAAAACAAATATTTTGCTATTAAAGTATAAATGAAACTTAAAATGAACAGAAATTAAATAACAATCGATGCGAACAAACATACAATATATATTAATGTAAATGAATAAATAAATCTTAAAGCGAGTGAAACTTAAATTGAATATGCAAATCAAGTTTGGATCGAATAAAAATTACTACAAACAAGAGTTTGGGTATCGCCTCACTGTAGAAGCCTAAAACCTACTGCGTCATTGGCGCTTAAATGAAAACAATTCTTTCATTAATTAAGATTTTAGGGAATAAATATCAGCATATGTAGATTAAATTGACAATGCACATTTTTTTCAGTAAACTCATTTGAATTTTTTTTTTCAGTAAAGTAAAATTTATATTCTGGCTTTTAGAAAGCATAGGGGTTTTGAACCATATTCATATTAATTTGTGCTGGTTTTGAGTTTGACTCTAATATTTATTTTAATATTTGTTCGTTTTGGGTTTCATTTATTTATTGATACTGATTTGGGGTAGTTGTATGCTTGGTAGATTATATGATAGTCCGGACGCCAGGTGTTGAAAGTGTGAATCATACCACGACGGAATGGGACTGCTACGAGAATTAGCCTACCCTCCACCCCTTAAATTGACCATGCGGATTCAAAAATACCAATGGCACTTGCTTGCGAGGGGTGAAACACTCCGAAACTTGACATTTTATTATATTTTGGTGTTTCATGCAAGAAAATGCATGTTCTACAAAGTTTGAGATGCAGTTTTCCGCTCAAATAGAAATGCCTAGAAGCCATAGAATGTTTTCATAACAAACCAACACGATTAGTTAAAAAAAATGGCAAAACTATATGAGTCTTGAACAGTCTTGGAAAGTATAAACAAAATCAAATTGAATATTAGATATATAATGATATTAATTGTTGAAAGATCCATTAGTTCAAGATTTTTTTTCACTGTAATTTTATTTTCATTTTCAATGCTGTAAGAACTAGAAAATAATAAATTTGTAATATACGAGTAATTCGTTTTCAATTCGTTGACGCAGAAGGCTTTAGGTTTTTACAGTTAAAGAAGGGGGCAGTATCCAAATTTTGTTTGTAGTGAAACTATTTTTGTCTTGACTAATCTTGAAAAGAACTAATAAATTAAACTGAATATTTGATGCATAATGATATTAATTGCTAAAAGCTCATCAGTTCAAAATTTGACTGTAATTTTAATATTTATTTTCAATATTAAGTACAAAAGAAAACATTTGTAATATAATTCGTTTTCAGTAAAGCGCCAATGACGCAGTAGGTTTTAGGCTTCTGCAGTGAGGCGATACCCAAACTCTTATTTGTAGTTATTTTTATTCGATTCAACCTTGATTTGCATATTCAATTTAAGTTTCACTCGTTTTAAGATTTATTTATTCATTTACATTAATATGTATTGTATGTTTGTTCGCATTGTTTGCTATTTAATTTCTGTTCGTTTTAAGTTTCATTTATACTTTAATAGCAAAATATTTGTTTTCGTTTTAAGCTTGATTTTCATATTCAATCTAAGCATTACTCGCTTTAAGATCTATTTATTCATTTTTTATTATTACTTGTTGTATGTTTTTTGCTATGATTGTTTATTTAATTTCTGTTCATTTTGGGTTTCATTTATTCTTTAATAGTAATTTCTGGTCGTGTTTAGTTTTAATTTTTTAATTTTTTTTTAGCAGCATAACTTATTTTGAAAATTACCTTTAAGTTAAGTTTAAAAAAATATTTTTATTTAATTTTAATATAAATTATTTCTATTTATGTTTTTTTTAACAAAATCTTCAAGTTTTGATTGCATGGGGGGGGGGTGCTTACTGTCCGATTATTCTTGACTTTAAAAAACGGATCTAGAAATTTCAATTTAAATCGAATGAGGCTTTTTTCAAAGTCTATACGATTACCTCTTTGATAAAAACCTTGTATATGAACAATAGACAGCTTGCATAACTTGTGGACAGCGATTGACAACAATGAATGGATTTAAAAAAAGCTCCAATAAGGGGGTTTAAACCAGTTCACTTGCTGACACAAAGGGACCACGACTGTTTGGAATTGACCTTAATAGGATTTTGTGTGTCCTAGAAGTTTTACATCTATCTCAGTGTATCTATTTTAACCTTATAATTGGATAATTATAATAAATTCTCTATGTGCTCTTCCCAAGCAAAACCCCTTCACATAGGTTATAAACCACCTTTAATAATTTATGCCCCAGGACATAACTTACAACGACCACCCCCGGGCCCTGGTTAGCGGTGTCGACACCGGAGTTTTTTGTTATCAGAACTTTGAACTATTTTAACAAAATATCTATCTCAAAATTTTTATCTGATGCATTTAGGGCGTGGAAGAGGAGGGGGGCTAGTTACCCTCCAATGTCTTTTGAATCTTGAAAACTGGACAAGAACTTTCAATTTTCAGTCAAATGCGACCTCTCCAAAGTTTATACGAGCTCCCCTTCCATGAAAAATGATGAGATGGACTCGGAGCATCTTTAACTTTCGACCCTTGCCCTGAGGGCTGTGGGGGAGTTGTCATCCTCAAAGACCTAATTTCCAGAACTTAAAACTACGTTTAATAAATGGCTGTCTCAAAATTTTGATTGGATGTGTTTGGGGAAAAGGTGGGCGTGAGAAGGGGGTTAGTTACCCTCAAATCACTTTCGACTATTAAAAAGGGCACTAGCCCTTTGAATTTCCAATCGAATGAGCTTTTTTTGAAGTTTCTACGGCAGTGCCTTCTATAAAAACCTTATATGCCCCCAGGGCATAACTTAATACCCTTGCCCTGAGGGTTGTGGGGAATTTTCCTCCTCAAAAATATATTTTCTATCTGGAAATCAACTATGCTGAACAAAATGGCTATCTCAAAATTTTGACTGGATGTGTTTGGGGGAATGATGGGCGTGGAAGGGGGGCGGGCTAGTTGCCCTCCAATCACTTTTGACTTTTTTAAAGGGTGCTAGCCCTTTGAATTTACAATTGAATTAGCCTTTCTTGAAGTTTCTACGACAACACCTTCTATATAAATCTTATATGCCCCCAGGGAATATCTTACAACCCTTGCCCTGAGGGTTGTGGGGGAGTGTCCTCCTCAAAAACATATTTTCTATCTGGAAATCAACTACGCTGAACAAAATGGCTATCTCAAAATTTTGATTGGATGTGTTTGGGGAAATGATGGGCGTCGGTGGCGGGGGGGGGGGCCAGTTGCACTCCAATCACTTTCGACTATTAAAAAGGGCACAAGCCCTTTAATTTCCAGTCGAATGAGCCTGTTTTGAAGTTTCTATGACAGCACCTTCTATAAAAACCTTATATGTCCCCAGGGCATAACTTAAAACCCTTGCCCTGAGAGTTTTGGGGGAGTGTCCTCCTCAAAAATATATTTTCTATCTGGAAATCAACTACGCTGAACAAAATGGCTATCTCAAAATTTTGATTGGATGTGTTTGGGGAAATGATGGGCATCGGGGGGGGGTCTAGTTGCACTCCAATCACTTTCGACTATTAAAAATGGTACTAGCCCTTTAATTTCCAATCGAATGAGCCTGTTTTGAAGTTTCTACGACAACGCCTTCTATAAAAACCTTATATGCCCACAGGGCATAACCTAAAACCCGTGCCTCTAGGGTTGTGGGGGAGTCTCCTCCTCAAAAATATATTTTCTATCTGGAAATCAACTACGCTGAACAAAATGGTTATCTCAAAATTTATATTGGATGTATTTGGGGAATGATGGGCGTGGGGAGGGGGGGCTAGTTACACTCCAATCACTTTCGACTATTAAAAAGGGCACTAGCTCTTTAATTTCCAATCGAATGAGCCTGTTCTGAAGTTTCTTCGACAACGCCTTCTATAAAAACCTTATATGCACCCAGGGCATAACTTAAAACCCTTGCCCTGAGGGTTGTGGGGGAGTATCCTCCTCAAAATATTTTTTCTATCTGGAAATCAACTACGCTAAACAAAATGGCTATCTCAAAATTTTGATTGGATGTGTTTGGGTAATGATGGGCGTGGGGGGGGGTAGTTGCCCTCCAATCTTTTTTGACTAGTAAACAGGGCACTAGCCTTTTAATTTCCAATTGAATGAGCCTATTGAGAAGTGTCTACGACAATACACAGCATTCAAACCTTATATGGCCCCAGGGCTTAACTTAAAAACGTGTCTTACTGAGTTGCGGGGGATTATTTAACTCAAAAATGCATAGACTATCTTGGCATCAACACCACTGAACGATAGGCCCGTCTGACTATTTTGATCGGAGGTATGTAAGGACTTGATGGGCGTGGGGGGGGAGGGGGGCGACTAGCATTCTAAACCCATTCAACGATAAAGTAGGGAACTAATCCTTTAATTTTCAATTGAATGAGCCTGTTTTGAAGTTTCTACGACAACGCCTTCTATAAAAACCTTAATTGCCCCCCGGGCAAAACTTAAAACCATTGTCCTGAGGGTTTGGGGGGAGTATCCTCCTCAAGAATATATTTTCTATCTGGAAATCAACTACGCTGAACAAAATGGCTCTCTCAAAATTTTGATTGGATGTGTTTGGGGAAATGATTGGCGTCGGGGGGGGGGGCTTGTTGCACTCCAACCACTTTCGACTATTAAAAAGGGCATTAGCCCTTTAATTTCCAATCAATTGAGGCTGTTTTCAAATTTCTACAACAAAACCTTCTATAAAAACCTTATATGCCCCCAGGGCATAACTTAAAACCTTTGCCCTGAGGGTTATGGGGGAGTGTCCTCCTCAAAAATATATTTTCTATCTGGAAATCAACTACGCTTAACAAAATTTTGATTGGATGTGTTTGGGGAAATGATCGGCGTGGGGGCGGAGGGGGCCGAGTTAAAATCAAACCCCTTTCGATTAGTACTCAGAGCAGTAGCTATTTAATTTCCAACCGTATGGGCCTGCTGTGCAGTTTCTCTAACCACGCCTCCTATGAAAACCTTATATGCCCCCAGGTCATAACTTAAAACGCTTGCCCCGAAGGCTGTGGGAAATTGCCCATTTCAAAAACATATTTTCTGTCTGGGAACCCAATATATGATGCATAATAGCTGTTTCCATTCTATGACTGGGGGTTATTGGTGGCTTGATGGGCGTGGGGGGGAGGGGGCTAGTTGCACTCTAATCACTTTCGACTATTAAAAAGGGCACTAGCTCTTTAATTGTCAATCGAATGAGCCTGTTTTGAAGTTTCTACGACAACGCCTTTTATGAAAACCTTATATGTCCCCAGGTCATAACTTATAAGCCCTGCCCTGAGGGTTGTGGAGGAATGTCCTCCTCAAAAATAGTTTTTATATATGAAAATCAACTATGATGAACAAAATGGCTGTCTCAAAATTTTGAGTGGATGTGCTTTGGGAAATGATGGGCGTCGGGGGGGGGGGGCTAGTTGCCCTCTAATCATTTTCGACTATTAAAAAGGGCATTAGCCCTTTAATTTCCAATCGAATGAGCCTGTTTTGAAGTTTCTACGACAAAGCCTTCTATAAAACCTTATATGCCCCCAGGGCATAACTGAAAACCCTAACCCTGATGGTTCTGGGGGAGTGTCCTCCTGGAAAAAATATTTTCTATCTGGAAACCAATTACGCTGAACAAAATGGCTATCTCAAAGTTTTAATTGGATGTGTTTAGGGAAATGATGGGCGTGGGGGGGGGGGCAGGGGGCCTAGTTACACTCCAATCACTTTCGTTTATTAAAAATGGCACTATCCCTTTAATTTCCAATCGAATGAGCCTTTTTTGAAGTTTCTACGACAACGCCTTCTATAAAAACCTTATATGCCCCCAGGGCATAAATTAAAATCCTTGCCGTGAGGGTTTTGGGGGAGTGTCCTCCTAAAAAATATATTTTCTATGTGGAAATCAACTACGCTGATCAAAATGGCTATCTCAAAATTTTGATTGGATGTGTTTTGGGAAATGATGGGTGTCGAGGGGGGGGGGGCTAGGTCCCCTCTACTCAATTTTGACTAATAAAAAGGGCTCGAGTCCTTGAATTTCTAATCGATTGAGCCTGTTTTAAAGTTTCTACAACACCGCATTCTAATAAAAACCTTATATGCCCCCAGGGCCTAAATTAAAACCCATACCCGAAGGGTTCTGGGGGAGTGTCCTCCTAAAGAATTATATTTTCTATTTGGAAATCAACTAAGCTGAATAAAATGGTAATCTGAACATTGTGATTGGTTGTGTTTGTGGAAATGATGGGCGTGTGGGGAGGGGGGCTAGTTACACTCCAATTACTTTCGACTATTAAAAAGGGCACTATCCCTTTAATTTCCAATCGAATGAGCCTGTTTTGAAGTTTCTATGACAACGCCGTCTATAAAAACCTTATATGCCCCAAGGGCATAACTTAAAACCCTTGCCCCGAGGGTTGTGGGGGAGTATCCTACTCAAAAACATATATTCTCTCTGGAAATCAACTACGCAGAACAAAATTGCTCCCTGAAAATTTTTATTGGAGGTGTTTGGGGGAATGATGGGCGTGGGGGGGGGGGGGGGGGCTAGTTGCCCACCAATCATTTTCGACTATAAAAAGGGCACTAGAACTCTCGATTTCAAAGTTACACTAGTTACACTCCAATCACTTTCGACTATTAAAAAGGGCACTAGCTCTTTAATTTCCAATCGAATGAGCCTGTTCTGAAGTTTCTTCGACAACGCCTTCTATAAAAACCTTCTATGCACCCAGGGCATAACTTAAAACCCTTGCCCTGAGGGTTGTGGGGAGTATCCTCCTCAAAATATATTTCCTATCTGGAAATCAACTACGCTAAACAAAATGGCTATCTCAAAATTTTGATTGGATGTGTTGGGGAAATGATGGGCGTGGGGGGGGTAGTTGCCCTCCAATCCTTTTTGACTATTAAAAAGGGAACTAGTCTTTTAATTTCCAATCGAATGAGCCTGTTTTGAAGTTTCTACAACAACGCCTTCTATAAAAACCTTATATGCCCCCAGGGCATAGCTTAAAACCCTTGCCCTGAGGGTTGTGGGGGAGTGTCCTCCATAAAAATATATTTTCTATCTGGAAATCAACTACGCTGAACAAAAGGGCTATCTGAAAATTTTGATTGGATGTGTTTGGGGAAATGAAGGGCATCGGGGGGAGGGGGGCTAGTTACACTCCAATCACTTTCGACTATTAAAAAGTGCACTAGCCCTTTAATTGTCAATCGAGTGAGCCTGTTTTGAAGTTTCTACGACAACGCCTTCTATAAAAACCTTATATGCCCCCAGGGCATAACTTAAAACCCTTGCCCTGAGGGTTTTGGGGGAGTATCCTCCTCAAAATATATTTTCTATCTGGAAATCAACTACGCTGAACAAAATGGCTATCTCAAAATTTCGTTTGGATGTGTTTGGGGAAATGATTGGCGTCGGGGGGGGGGGGCAAGTTGCACTCCAAACACTTTCGAATATTAAAAAGGGCACTAGCGCTTTAATTTCCAATCGAATGAGCCTGTTTTGAAGTTTCTACGACAAAGCCTTCTATAAAAACCTTGTATACCCCCAGGGCATAACTTAAAACCCTTGCCCTGAGGGTTGTGGGGGAGTGTCCTCCTCAAAAATATATTTTCTATCTGGAAATCAACTACGCTTAACAAAATTTTGATTGGATGTGTTTGGGGAAATGATCGGCGTGGGGGCGGAGTGGGCCTAGTTACACTCCAATCACTTTCGACTATTATAAAGGGCACTAGCCCTTTAATTTCCAATCGAATGAAACTGTTTTGACGTTTCTACGAGAACCCCTATTATAAAAACCTTATATGCCCCCAGGGCATAACTTAAAACCCTTGCCCTGAGGGTTCTGGAGAAGTGTCCTCCTCAAAAATATATTTTCTATCTGGAAATCAACTACGCTGAAAAAAAATGGCTATCTCAAAATTTGATTGGATGTGTTTGGGGAAATGATGGGCGTGGGGGGGGGGGCTAGTTACACTCCAATCACTTTCGACTATTAAAAAGGGCAATAGCTCTTTAATTTTCAATCGAATGAGCCTGTTTTGAAGTTTCTATGAAAACACCGTCTATAAAAACCTTATATGCCCCCCGGGAATAACTTAAAACCCTTGCCCTGAGGGTTGTGGGGGAGTATCCTCCTCAAAAATATATTTTCTATCTGGAAATCACCTACGCCGAAAAAAATGGCTATCTCAAAATTTTGATTGGATGGGTTTGGGGGAATGATGGGCGTCGGGGGGGGGGGGGGCTAGTTGCACTCCAATCATGTTCGACTATTAAGAAGGGCATTAGCACTTTAATTTCCAATCGAATGAGCCTGTTTTGAAGTTTCTACGACAAAACCTTCTATAAACCTTATATGCCCCCAGGGCATAACTTAAAACCCTTGCCCTGAGGGTTTTGGGGGAGTGTCCTACACAAAAATATATTTTCTATCTGGAAATCAACTACGCTGAACAAAATTTTGATTGGATGTGTTTGGGGAAATGATCGGCGTGGGGGGGGGGGCCGTCCGCCTAGTTACACTCCAATCACTTTCGACTATTAAAAAGGGCACTAGCCCTTCAATTTCCGATCGAATGAGCTTTTTTTGAGGTTTTTCGAAAACACGGTCTATAAAAACCTTATATACCCCCATGGCAAGGCTTACTCCCCCTTCACTGAAACTTGGGGGAGAGTGTACCCCTCAAAAATATATTTTCCATCTTACAATTAACTACAAATACCTCGTTAGCTACCTCAGTAGTCTGAGTTGACCTGTTTGGGGGAAAGATGGGTGTCGAGGGGGGGGGGGCTAGTTGCCCTCCAATCACTTTCGACTATTAAAAAGGGCACTAGCCTTTTAATTTCCGATCGAATGAGCCTGTTTTGAAGTTTCTACAACAACGCCTTCTATAAAAACCTTATATGCCCCCAGGGCATAAATTAAAACCCTTGCCCTAAAGGTAGTGGGGGAGTGCCGTCATAAAAAATTATATTTTCTAATATGTAAATCAACTACGCTGAACAAACTGGAAATATGAACATTGTGTGTGTTTGTGTTGGGAGAAATGTGGGGCATGGGGGGGAGGAGGACTAGTTAAACTCCAATTACTTTTGACTATTAAAATAGGCAGTAGTCGTTTAATTTCCAATCGAATGATACTCTTTTGAAGTATCTACGACGACGCCTTCTATAAAAACCTTATATGCCCCCAGGGCATAACTTAAAACCCTTGCCCTGAGGGTTGTGTGGGAGTATCCTACTCAAAAACATATTTTCTATCTGGAAATCAACTACGATGAACAAAATGACTATCTCAAAATTTTTATTGGAGGTGTGGGGGGGAATGATGGGCGTGAGGGGGGGGGGCTAGGTGCCTTCCTAACATTTTTTACTATTAAAAAGGGAACTAGAACTATCGATTTTAAATTGAATGAGTCCCCTTTGCATTTTATACGACGACCCCTTTCATGTGAATTGCCTCTAGGAAAAAAAATAATAATAATAATAAAACATTGGAGCCGTAATGGCCTTTACTTTAGTCAACGCTACAGCGTTGCCTCTGATCTCAACTCTTGTTCGAGTATTGCATGTTTCTATTTCAATAATTTTAACTTTACTTCAAGTTCTGAATTCGTTGCCTCTTCTTTAAGGTAGAGCGGCTTCCTTATTTCTTTCTTTTAGACTTTTCAACCATTCTTGCGGATAGGTTGAAGGTTTCCTTATGCCATCTTGGGAGAGGTCTTCTTTTGTTTTTTGATTCTTTTTATAGCGGCTTGGAGGCAATTTGTAAACATCTTGGCAGCGTTTTTCTCGCCTTTATGTTTATTGCCCTTTGCTCTGTCTTCTGGATTTGGATCCTGGTAACCTATGGAAAAGCTGATGTCATACACTGGGGCTGAGACCACACACGAAGACTCTTTGTTGTTTCTTTGCTATTGCTATTTTCTATTTATGCTACTGTTGCTGCTACTGAGACTAAGGGTATAAAGATGAAACTCTTAGAGAATGTTTGGGGAGATGTTGAACTAAATCAAAACACACTATGTGAATGCAGAATATCATTAGGGTGCAACCCAGCAATATCCCAGGAATGGCCTAGAGTATTAAGTGAAACTTTCAGGGCATATTAGGGGGGGAGGGGTGTTGAACAAGCCAAAAGGCATTATATTCATATTACTACTACTCCAAATGATACTACTACTACTATAAGAACTGCTACATGTACTACTACTGAAGCTAATGGTATTAAGGTAAAACTTTAAGGGAATGTTGATTGGGGTGTTGAACTAAATCAATCCACGTTATGTTGATGCAGGTTATTAGAAGGCCGTAACAGTTATATCTCAGGAACATCTTAGAGCGTTAAGTTGAAAATTTCAGTACTATACATGTTGACGGGGATGTTGCAGCAACTCAAGGGTACTATATGCATACTACTAATGCTACTGATAAGGGTAAGGGCGATAAGGATAAATTTTCAGGAAATACTGAGATGGATGTTGAATTAAGTTGAGACACACTATGTGCCTGCAGGCTATCAAAAGGGCTTATCAGAAATATCTCAAGAACACCTTATAGCTTAGAGCATTAGATAGAAACTTTCAGGGCATGTTGAGGGGGATGCTGAACTAATAAAGTATGCTAGGTGCCTACTAATACAATGACTATTAGTAGTAGTAATACTACTGCCATTAGTACTACTATTCTAAGGCTAATGGTGTTAAGGTGAAACTTCGAGGGACTGCTGTGAGGGATTTTGGACTAGATCAAAACACATTATGCGCATGCAGGTTATCAAAAGATTGCATCAGCAATATCTCAGAAACTGCTCAAAGTATTAAGTTGATCTACCAGGGCTTGAAGAGGGGATACTGAACTAGACCGAAAGGCAAAACGTGAATACTCTTACTGCTATTTCTACCTGTACTATTACTGCTATCTCTACTACTTCTCCCAACACTCCTACTATTACTTCTGCTATTGTGACTGCTGCTAATGCTAAAGGTATTAAGTAAAACTTTCAGGGCAAGATGAGAATGTTATTGAATTAAACCAAAAACACACTATGTGCATTCAGGTAGTGAAATGGCACATCAGCATATCTAAGGAAATACCTAATACTAAGGAGTATTAAGTTGAAGTTTTCAGGGCATTTTTTTTGGGGGGGGGATACTAAACTGCATAAAAACATACTATGTATATGTGGATTATCAAAGAAGTGTAGCCTATTAACAATATTCCAGCAAAACTCAAACTTTAGGGTATTAAGCTAAAACTTTCAGAGCTACTACCACTTTTGCTACTATTGAACTAAATCAGAATAGTTTAAGTGCATCCAGGTTGTCAAAATGGCGTAGGCGGGGAATTTTAGGACTGGAATAGAGTGTAAAGTACAAACTTTCAGGTAAACTTTATGTTGCTTTAAAACTAAATCAAAATTCACTATATGTAGGCGGGTTGTCACTGAGGACGTATTGGCAGTATCTCAAGAATGGCTGAGGGAATTCAGGTGAAACCCTCAGAGCTACTGCTATTACTGTTATTTTTTTTAATGACAAAATGTGATTTTCAAATTATTCAAAGACTAGAAAGCTACAAGGGTGGTGTCTGTTAAATTTAAAAAAAACCGTATTATTCGCGAATTTGAATCGAGTTCATCAGCTTAACTTTTCCCTCGAAAGGGTGCGCCGATATCCCGGAGGTATTGCACTACTAGGTTAACGCGTGGAGGGAGCGGAGCTAGCCCCGACATCCCTCCGATTTACTAAAGTCAGTTTAATATTCGGGGTCCCGTGTAGGGACCGTATCAGATATTAAGCTGATAAGAACAAATACTACACTTTGACCTTAGCCAAAAGGGCGAGAAGCGATAATTACGTAGGGATTGTTAAAGATATTATAAGAATATGAGTAACAAAGTTCGTCGCAAGTTTAATTTTGCTTGCAATACTTCAATAACATTCAATTAACTTATCAGTTCGTCTTAAGATTTTTCTAAATGTTATAAATCATTTCCCATCACATGAAAGTTCATTTTGAAATTTCGATGGGAAACAAAAAATTTTCTAATCAAGACTTGGACAAAATTTTCATTTTTAAAACTAGATTAGCTGTAAGTTATAGTCCAGCTCATAGGCTAAAGTGGAAAAGATCACATCGGAGATCTCGGAATTTTAGCTGATAATAGTCGGAACTAGCATTGATGAATGGCGTCAATTCACGGTAATTATGGGGGGGGGGTGCACAGAAAAGCATTTTTCAAAATCCAGAGAGGAGAGTTTTGTTGTGCTTTCAATTTCTTTAGCAAAAATACCCAGGAAAACACGCCCCTTTTCAATGAAAATATTACGAAAATATTTTTTTTTTAATCTAGGGGTTGCAGGTAAACAGATCTTGCAGAGAGGATGCCAAATCCCCCAATGAACACAACTGATATTGATCAATGGCGTCAATTCACGGAAATTAGGCGGGCAAGGCGGTATCCGGGATGAAGGGTAGAACCCCTCTCCTCCCCAAAATTTTTGTCTGACTCGTAAAAACGTAGCAAAGATGTTAAACAAATAGTAACAAAGATGTGGAAGATATAGAGTATTCGCGGAACTCTCTCATATACTTGGGGTTTTAGGCACAATTCTTCCAATGTATTTCAAACATGTGAATTTATCAAGAAATTAATCAAGAAAATGCAAAGTATCATTTGCAAACAAAGTATCAGATATTAACACAAGTGCTGCGTACAACGTATCATTTAAAGTAAATCAATCATCGGGTCTCTTTTGGCACTGAGTGTTAGTGCTGTCGAGACGGAAGCCAACCCTTAAAAGTGGAAAAGTGCCTTCGAGGCCCAGACAATATTTATTTTTTTTAGACAAAGAGAGTTTCCCTGGAAATAAAATTTACATTTACATATTGCGCAATTTTTAGACTACCAAAAGAATAGAAAGTTTATAATAACAGTGTATAGAGAGAAAAAAGTTAAAGTAAAATTAGTAAAGTTAAATCTTTTAGCAAAACTAATCAGCTAAATAAGTAAGCTAGTACTGATAACCTACCACAGGCGCGTACGTAGAACAAAATTGCTTTGATAGCCTTCACCGTTCTGAGCGCCTAGCAGAGAGATAGGCTGTAACAATAAAGCAGGTATCTACAAAGAAATTTTTTCGTGCGTACTGCTTTTCTTCGCAAGTCCCTCTTCCGAACAAAAGTTCTGGACACGGTCCTGGGAGGGGGGGGGGGTCTTCACAATCCAGGGAGGGGAAATTTGTTGCGTTTTTAATTTCTTTAACAAAAATACGAAAAAAAAAACAACCCCTTTTGGAATGATAATACCATGAAAAGATTTTTTTCATTTAAAGGGGGGGAATATTTTGTAGGAAAAATCCCCCCCTAATTGAAGCTACTGGTATTGATATATGCTAATTAACAATAATGCAATTTATATTGTGAGATCATTAAATTTGCTCCAAATACGGACACAGAAGCTGGATTTTTAATCACCCCAAGCAGAACTCATAGCAACAAAGCAGTGAAAATTTATCCTTTAAGTAGTATTTATCCTTTTCCTTCTTCATTTACTTAATGATTCTATATTTCTACCTTGTTACTAACAGTTTAGCCAGAAGACTGTATTGAAGAATAGATGGTCTTCAAGTATAATTCCAGTTTTATAATAGAATTTGAGCAAAAACTTATCAAAGCACCCTAAGCTTTGATCCCTAGAAAATCAACAAAAAATGACACAAAGTTCTTAAAGATGGACTTGAGTTAGAAAGACTTAGTGGAAACAAGGTGGTACGAGGGAAGTTGAATTCCAAGACGGTAGTTTCTTTTGACTTTTTCAAGTGAAGAATATCAATCTTCATGGACATGTAGCCTACTAGTTTTTTTTTCGTCTAAAACCGATTTTTTTTCTGTCTCAAAAAGATTATTTTAGATAAGTGTTTTAAATACTTGTCTAAAAAGTATTACTATAAAGAGTGTCGATATTACATTTCCGCTAATTCATAACCGGAAAGTTTTCATTTTTTTAAACAGTTTTTTTAGCCTTAGAAATGAGTGTGAAATTTACACAATGATTTAGATGACAAACTTTTGCGCCTTTAAAAAGAACGCAGCACCTAATTGGTCCCTAGTATAATATATATAGCCCGTAAAAAACAAATAGTTTTTGAACTACAATCTTTTTTGACATCATAACTCTGTTTCTCTGTGGTTAAACTAAGTTCTGAAAAGATAAAGGTAAGTTGTATCTAATTTATTTGTTCTTTTCTCTGTGAAATTCTAAACCCAGGCGTATACTACGGAAGTAGATAATTTCGGAGACCACGAAGAAGGACCTTGACCAAGAGACAGCCATAGGGAAATATTTATTAAAATTATTAAAAAGTGAAGCTTTGAATGGATTGGAGTGGATAAAGAGCGTACGCAGCTATTTTGGCCTCAGGTGGCTTAGCGCTGCAGTGAGCTTTTAGTAGTAGTATTCTGTGGTTTTCCAACCCATGGATAATGTTGATTGAACCCTTTATATCCCAATCAGGCTAAATCTCGCAGGCTAAGCGAGGGCCAGTGTAAGAAAAAAAATCTGCAATCCTTCTAGTGATCTAAATTAGAGAAAATAATTCGATATATGTAAATATATTTATTAGACTCTATATTAATATCAACCAAATATAGAAATATTTCGAAAACAGTCACTTGAAACGCATACAATATATATATCTTTTGAACACAATCAACAATCTTTTTTTTTAGATTTTCTCGTTAGGATAAAAAACTATAGGCAAAAATAGAGCTACTGCTCAGCCATTTAGCAATAATTAACTAATCAGTCTATCATTTGGTGAATGAGGATCAAGCTGTTCAAAATTGTACACAACAGGCTCAGTAATTCAAGTATTTTTAAGTTAATGAACAGCCTGTCTCAAAACAGCTGCTACACTCAAGTTAGTCTTAATTATAAACAATGTGTTTTGGTAGAACTAAAATCGCGGTCCCTTTTCATCTGTGTTTATATTCCTACTTATTTTTATGTTTTTCCCTACTAGGTGTCGTATATTAGTTTTCTGCAATATGCTGCTTTTTACTAATTTCTACTAACTTTTTACTGCTTTTTACTTTGTAAAGGGAAAACTAACATGTACTGCTTTAACTTTCCTCGACCTTGAGCTTAAGTTTATACTTTAATACGCAGCAGCATCACTTGATTTTCAAACAGGCAACTTTTCCTGCTTCTTTGGGGAGTTCCACTCTTTTAGTGTTTTATGCATGTCTTGTTTCTTATTTGTCTCTTTTCCATGAAAAGAAATTGCAATTTACTCAATCTCTCCTCCCCCTCCCTTTTTTTTACTTTTTAGATCGTTCAGGTCGGCCGGTGATGGCCAAAACCTCAGATTATCGACAAACGTGGCTTCAAATTTCAAAGCAAAAATGACACAAACTCGTTAAGATTAAGGGTACAGACAATCCTAGGGGCATGAAAAAAGAATTTTTAACTGTGATATTAGGAAGAGTATTCAAAAATTACCTAATTTGAGATATACAAATTACTATTTCCGTGGAAAAAAAACCTGCAGCCTATTCTAGAGGGTACGAGAGCGTATCATGAGATACAAAGTGGGATTCATTTCGAAAGAAGTGGGAAACTCTTCTAATAGATTAAGAATTAATATTTTCTCATTTAAGTATAGATAACAATCTGATTTTTTTTGTCAAAAAGGATCCCCCTCTCACAAAGATCAGAGTCTTCTCTGTTTTAGTGGGCACAAGACTACGAAAATTGTCTCTAATCTTAACAAATTACTGATTGTCACCATTGCCCGGTTTGACCCCCTCCCCCCTGAAATGGTTGTCTAACTCATAAAAACGTAACAATAACGTATATAAGCAAATTTTGGATACGTTTTTTTAAGTTTTTTTTTGTGTGTGACACCCCCCCCCCCCTCAATTGGTATGGCCTAGCTTCAGCTGTACCAACACAACATTCCCTCTTTTACCGTTCGGTTTAGAAGAGCTGGTAAATTTGTTTAAAATAAGAAATTATTAGTAAAGCTACTAGTAGAATTATGCCAGAAATTGAGAGATACTGCCACTTTTAGCCCCCTCGAAATATTAACAACGAATTATAACATATTTTTGGACTATTTTTAGATCGCGATCTGAAATACATAATTCAGAATCCTAAATTTTTTTTTATAATATTCCATAGTACAAACAAGGAATAAGAAATATTTAATTCACAAATTCTATAGAACTAGTAGTTTATATATTATGTTACCGGCCAAATTCTTTTAGGATAGAGAAAGTAATTCTAATCCTAAGCGTAAGAGGTATTTACACACCATCAGTCTCACCCCCCTCCCCCCCCCAAAAAAAAAAATTATTATATGGAACTTTGTAAGTAGAGGAGCAAAAAATACAGAAGTTCGTATAATTTTTTTCCCGCAACCTCTATTCACCAACAAGTTCACTTACGGCAAAACCCAAAATGAACAACCTATTTAACTAGTCTATTGAAAGACTAAAACTACAGTTACAATATATCTTATTCGTACATTCAAAAATAACAGACTTTTTTCTCCCCAAATATTCCTTGAAAAAAACTAAGACGGTAATTATTCCTCGCCCTCCATCTACAGTTCTTAATATAATACGCGAGGTGTGCGGGTCAGATGAAATATTCTGATTCATAGCTAGCATTTTTCTCAACTTATGCACAATTAGAGACGAGTTATGATTTCTCAAGTAGATAATTTTTCAGCAATGTCAGTTAAATTTTTTCCTGAATTAAAAATTTGCATTACTTCTTTACTGAAAGCAATGTTATGAATAGTAAGACTCCTCCATTTTAAACATAGTAAACAAGTTTTAATTTGAGAGCAATTCATTGAAATGTCTTTCAGTCAGATGCTGTACTGATACTGTTGGGCAAAAGGGACTAACTTTTTAAACCTAGATATAATTCATTACAATCGTTCAAGAATCTAATCAAGCCCTTTAAAGCTTAAGAAATGTTTGTATTAATTAAAAAAATTTAATACTCGAGAAATGAAAAGTTCCTTCTTAATCTTGCTAAATATATTGACAATCATAGAAAGGCTGTTTTAAAACAGTCATTGTTCAATAAAATTTTCTTTTGCTAAAACCAAATTATTAGCAAAAAATTTTTTTAGCAAATTTCTTAGCAAAATGACTATTCTAGTTATTGGAAATGTTTATTTTTAAGAACCCAAGTCAATTATTTGAAATATTTAGAATTTTCAATCCTAGAAGAGTTGGTTGTAAGAAAAAAAATTGAGAAAAACATCAAAAAATAATAAATTTAGAAAAGATTTAAAAGATATAAAATGTACTAAATTCAATACTTTATTCAGTATACCTTATTTTGTTCAATCGATGTTTCACTTCTTTAGATAAGTAGATTTTTATTGAATTGTACTATATTTGCAATCACAATATATATAAGTGCAAAAGATTACAAAGGAAAAAAGGATCCGAAATTGCTAGATGGCTGGGAGCATGGCCATTACCAGGATTTTGGGCGTTAACCTATTTTCCCATCAGAAACGCATCCAGGATTTTTTTTCGGGGGGGGGGGGATACTAATGTTTTTTTTTGGGGGGGGCGGGTACACAAAAAACGCATACAAAATTTGTTTATGTCCATTTTTGTTACGTTTTTACGAGTCAAACAGACATTTTGGGGGGAGGGTCAAACCTGGTCTTGTTTTGACCCTCTACGGCCTTGTTTCCCATAAAGTATAAAAAATAAATAAACTTTAATTTCAACTAAAATGTCATTATTTCAACAAAAATTGTGTATTTATTTCAGATTGTCTTCAAAAACCCGCTTCTGGAATTCCCCCAAAAAGCCGAAGGTTTAGAGTATAGCCTTTGCTGGGAGCAATAGATATCTGTTCGTTGCTTCCCAGAGACCCCCACCATGACTGAACAAATAATTGGCCCATGATATAAAAGGCAACACTGTTTATCACTCACATCCAGGTATTTCATTGAGAGAAAAAGAATAAGAGGCAGTAGAAAAAAAATGAAAGGCAAAAATTAAATATATAACCACTAATTTATAGTTCTTTCAAGGAAAAGTGTTCAGTAATAACACAAGTGTGTGTATTCATATAACCAAAAGATTTTCATTTACACTTCAAATTTGTTTGGAAGTTAAGCTCAAATTAATGAAAGTTAGTTATTTGTTTAGTTAGATAAAGATTTTAACAAAACAAAGTTAGAGGTTTTTTTAACACCTTTATACTTTGAGATTTATAAAATTTGAGTTATTATGAATTTGAGAAATAAAGTGATAAGCATAGAATAAGACAAATAAAATCGTTAGTTCTTTCTGATAGGGATTACAAAAGGAATTGAAATCAAGATGACACGTTTAGAGAAAGCGACCGAGAGGAGCATATTTTTAAGTTTTAAATCCTTATTTTGTTCGAATTACTCGTTATTCTCTTTAGTTAATCATAAGACTATATAATCATCTAACTAAAACAAATAGGAATAAATAAAATGAAAGCAGTGATAACATATCAGCCGAAAAACACTTATCACACATTAAAAAAAAAATAACGAATTAGAAAAATCAATCAGAAAAAAAATGATCACAGTAAAAAGTTAAAAACAGGCCAATCAGCGCAGAGAAATAGGTCCTCCCACATTGATTGCACTCGTACCGACAACTTATATAAAAATAGTTGAGATCTCATAAAGTAGAAAAAGGCACTTAGTGTCCATCAACTGATTCAAAGTCCCCCCAACTCCCACCCTCCTAAAATATCATAAAACTGAGTGCAATATACCAATGTTTATATTCGCCCATATTTGTATCACAGGAGGGCTACACCAGAATCACTAAAAAAAATTCTTGTATAATAAAGTTATAAAGTTGAAGTCAAATCCATTATAACACTCCAGAACAGTCAATTTCAACGATGTCTCTTGGAACGTCCACAAACTGGTAGACAAGCCTCTGGCCATCCACCTTCGCTAAAATCCCTCGCTGATAGTAGTACCTATAACAAAATAGCATGGAATTAATTTGTTCTCATACAAGTGGCTAAATTATATAGTGGAAAAGGATAAGTAGGAAGATAAGTAGGGTCTGAATAAATAGGGCTAAAGTGAAGACACAGGGGTGATTAAGGAAAATTATAACCATAGAAATAACAACCACGCATCTTAGCAAATGAAAATGCTAACTTTGTATTTTAAAGATGTCTATAACACAATTCATAACGTTACCTTGTTCCTTTTTTTCCTTTCTATAAAGAGATCATTTAATTCCTATGAATCTTTATTTCTTACGGTCTCATTCGATTTGCATTTATATGTTTTTGAATTTTGATGTTTTTATCTATTATTTTTGTAAAGAGGTTTTGAAAACTTTTGCTTCTCATCTATGTCTATAACAGTCGGTCTATTATAATCAAAGGAGGATTGATTTTGATACATACAAATCTCTATTAATCTATGTTTTTCTACTTTTAAAACATTTTATCTTGTTTCTTAATATTGTTTTTGACCAACGTTTGTTTGTATGTCTATTAAATTTACAATAAGAATCTTTTTCATATGTTATAGAAATTAAACTTAGCTCCCCCATGTTTTCCAATTTATTCCTCCGTGGATTCAAAAACATAGAGACGCCCGCAGCGAATAATCGATTAAACCCCTAAATCAAGGTAAAAGAAACACACTACTCGAGGTTTTCCAATCCACTCGGTAATATGAATTTTGGATACAATAATTATAAACAGTAGTATGAAATAATTGTATACTTTTTAATTATTTATAAAACATAACATTGGGATTAATTTGGTTTAATAAGCCTATTGATAATACCAGTATAATCAATGAAGGGTATTGGTAATACGGATATATAACATTTACATATTTCTATATGAGAGGAAAAATAAGATTTTGAAGCTACACGGAGTAGCAAATTATTATTGGGGTTAACATGAAGACTATTTGAAGACTCTGAGGGGGAGAATAATATATTTTTGAAAGCACAGTGTTTGTGTCAGATACGCTCTTTGGTTCTGGCATTGATGGCGTCGAGCTGTTTACATATTTCTTTTTCTTGCGCATTTCAGTGAATCATGCAACCTATTTGCCATCAAATCAAGTGGTTTTGGAAGCTAGCTATTTTAATTCAGCATTAAATTCTGCAAAGAATGTAAAATATTTAGGGAATGAGAGCAAAGGGAAGCAATATAAACTAGGAAATTACATGGATCTAGGAAAGCTGATTTAACAACAGGGTTTTGCTGATGAATCACCAAAGACATATTTTAATCGTTTGAAAATTGCATCTTAATTTTGTTTTGACTGTAAATACTATGTAGTCCAGCATGTTAGACATTTCAAAGGAACTCACGCTTATAAATACCTCAAGGCTTTGAAAAACCTTTGTTTCTCAAATTGAAACAAAGAAACATGAAAACAATTTGTTGTTGGGCAGTAATTTAGCTTTTGCATCTGATCTTTAAGGAATTGGTGGATGATAATGGAAACTAAATGTTGACGGTGGAATCAAAATGAACTGATGTTCTTAATAGAAACAACTTAGGAAGGACAATTATTATTTGAGATTAATTAACAGTTGTGCTCTTTCAAGTCAAGAGATTCTTAATCTTGCTTTTAATTTGTTAATAAAAGTAATCATTAAATTTACGTTAGTTACATCAAATAAAGGTGCGTCAACACTGTATCCCTATTTAGTAGTTTCTCCCCGTTTTTCTGTAACTTTCCTTATAATAAAAAAAACCTTCTCTACTCAGTTAACTATCCTGAATGGTTGAATATCTTCAAAACAAATGGAGAAAAATGTAAGTTCTCTAAAATTTTCGTCGCCGAAACGGATTCTAAAAATTACAGAAACAAATGTTTCGTTGAGATTTTGTTCTACGTTCAAGGACATCTCTTTCTCAAGGGTGGTGGGGGGGGGGGGGGTAAGAAACGGAACTTGTAAAAGCGTTTTCAAGGAGTAAGTAAATAAGGATATTACAATTTCGAATATTACAAGCAAAAACGTCGTTTATTCGTAATAAGATGGTAAAGTGGAATAAAAAAAACAAAAAACATTAGGTTAAAAATTAAAATTTGTCACCCATCTAGCTTTACTCATCAGTACCCAAATGTTGTGATAGCAAACTAGGTACAATAGCATAAAAAATTAAAAAAATAGCGAAAACAATATCAAATAATAATGTTTTAGTGTGGTTTTCTTTTTTCTAATTTAAAACCAGCTTCTACAAATATTAATAGTTACATCTTCGAATTGGTCACTGATTCAACACGCTAACCTCAATCATTAAGCCATTGAATTTGGGCGCGCCTAAGCAAAAATTTAAGAATATTCTAAGGGAAATCAATTCAGTTTTTGGATTCTCTATTTACAATGAACATTGTTAATTTTAAAACGAGATGTTCATACATTTCCTGATCAAAATTTGTTTTGACTAGCAAAAAAATAAAGTAACAACTGACAGCCTTGGAAAACAGTTCTGAAAGTCCCCCTTAAATCGTTCATATCTTAAGCATTGAAACTAACGCACTTTCAAGACGCATTAAGTTTACTTTTGCTATAACAAGGTTATAGACAGGGGGCTGTATCCAAGGGAAGGGGGTTAGAGGGTTTGAACCCCCTCCCCTAAATGTTTGTCCGATTCGTAAAAACGTAACAAAATGAATATAAAAGAAAAATTTTATGCGTTTTTAGTTTGTTTTTTTTTGTAAATCCACCCCTGAAAAAAATACTTTTATAAAACACCTCTCCGAAAAATATCTTGGATACGGCCTTGCTGTACCCTTTGGCCTCTCCTGTGCACATTTGATAATTTTGCTTCAGTCGTAGTTTCCACAACGTCAAACATTTAAAGGGACTGCTTAAAAATAGTTCGACGTTTGGGAAAGGTTAGTTTCTCAATGGAAACAAAGAAACATCAAAACAATTTGTTGTTGGGAAGAATTGTGGTATCTGCGGATGATTTTATGATGACGCCAAATTTGCGACTCAAATTCTGCCAAGAATAAATTGAACTAAGAATAAAACGCGAAAATGCAGCGGAATTTATGTAGGCTCGGATGTGCTAATGAAGATCGGATATGCTAATCCGAGATACATTATTTGTCACGCGTCTTGCATACGTGAGATACGTACCTCGTCAGCCCTAACAAAGCGCGCTAGATATATCAGCAACTAATCTTATTTTAGGGGGAGATAGGCCTCGGCAAATTACAGATTTTTTTCCAAACGCAGAATGTCTAAGCCTATCCTTGCTTACAGAAACAGCTCAGAACTGGAGCTTGTGATATAACAATCGTTTTTACACATCCTGAGGAAGAGCCCTGCATCGGCACCTTGGGTAGCTTTGCCGGCTTTGTGATGTCTCCCAGACACGCTTCCATCACAATCATTACCAGCTCTGGATTTCATCTCTTGCTTGCAATAGCTCTTGCTTCGGTTGGGCCTTAAAAACTATTTTTCAAAGCGTAGGGGCGGGGCAATTTTTTTAAAGTTTTTTCTCAATGAAAATACACCTGGCATACCCTAGTTTGTATCTCTGACAGGGGGGAGGATATTTTTATGACAAATGCGGGTTTTTATAGTAACTTACCTTAGAGCACGTCCCATTGTTTCATAGTTCATATCTGGTTTATTTTTGTGAAGCCCCCAAAGCCTTGAAACTGCTTTGGAATCCACCAACTTGAATACACCCTTCTCTCGATTTGTCCATTTTATAAATTTTGGACAGCATTCTCTATCCTGAAGCAGCTTCAACAGGAATTCCCACAGATAAGTTGTATTTCCAGCTACAAAAATAAATAAAAGTGTACTGAACCGTAACATTATTACAGTCTATTGGAATTTGTATACTAATTAAAGTCATGCCTTGAAGTGCCTTGCAGGGGCATCAATTGAGGCGGGCCTTTGCACCTCCTCCTGTATTTCGAAATTACCTATTTTTGGCATTTTCGTTGAAAAATGTCCGTTTTTGTGTTCTCATTGAAAAAATATTTTGCTCGCGTACCTCCCTCCCTCCATACGCTTTCGTGAATTGACACCACGTGACATTTCTCTTGAGCAACTCTAACACGTCACTTGGTGGCATCTGAGGGTAAAATTAAAAAGACGGGGAAGTTCTGGTCTCGATCTATTTAATAGATTTAAGGAAACAAATTCTTCATGGAAAAGTACCTTTAGGTTAGGACAGCTTGTATTTGAGAGCAAAGGTTCCTCTCATCCAGGTTTTCGAACTAACATCTTGGCTTTTCCGTGATTTTCCTAGATAAAATACTTTTCTCTTATAATTATTTTTTTATAATTTTGAATGAGGTATTAAAATAAGAAGTGCTACGTTTTGATCTTTCGCAATTGGGGTTGGTTCGAGCGTCAACCCATTTTTTTCTTTTTCTTATGAATAAACCTGGGATTCAAGTTCAGAACAGTCGAGATATAGTATAAGTAAATATTATTTGGGTTTAAATGCCCAGATGAGTCACCCCCGTTTTTTCATGTATAATTTGCTGATTAAATTAGGGGAGGGGATTTTTTTAAACGAAGGAGATTAACTTACGTATTTTTACGATTTCTTCAAACAAGGAAAAACTTCGAATTTCTGCATGGTACTGTGAAAGTTTTTTTCCCGTTTTTTATAACCAGTCGTAAATAACATTGCGTCAAGAAAAAAGGAAGTAAAATATTAGTAGACATCTAGTTTACAAGAGACGTGCAAAAAATTATTATTCGAACACCGATTTGGCAAAAGATACAGGCGGAAGTGGATAGCTTTGCCTCTTCGAGTGTTGTTAATATGCGTCTCAAAATTATAAAAAGAAAATCTGGAATTCAAGAAAGTATAAAAACGTGACCTGTCATCAATCGGGGAATAACGGTATCTTTCTTGAAAACGCAACGGTCAAAAATAACTCAAGAAAAAGAAAGCTACAACAGCGTTGCCGTTATTGTACAAACAGTATTTTTGCGATTTGGCACAAGTCGAGATAAATACAAGCAATATTTTAAAAACTGGTTTTCAAAACGTGACAAATTCAGTATAACTCCGTGGGTCCTTTTGACGCTAGACTTCCATTTGAAAGGAATATCCTTCTTGCGAAGATGAATAAAATTTATAATAACCATAATAACAAAAAAAACATATCAAAATATCCCCCGTTTCTTAAAGTAACAATACAGGAGGAAGAAAAAAAAACTATTTTAGACATTGCAACATTTCGATATTCAAAAGAATAAAATATATTACAGTACAATATCTTCTAAGAATTTATTTATTAGATTTTAACCTTGAATAATATAGAAATGTCACTTATGAATAGCAATTATTTAAATCATTGGAACGTAAATTTAATATTTCTATTTATTCTTAAAAGCTAGCGTAAATAGAAAGTGACCATTTAACAGTACTGGTAAAACTCAGGACTTGCTAGGAACAAAACGACAAGCTTCTCAAACGACGCTTTTACTAATTCTAAGGATTTCCACAATCTAATTTAGGAAGAAGTTTTTGGCAAATTAAAAATTCCAGAAACGTGTAAACCTCTATTTAGGTCCTTTCTATATCCCCTTTTATAATTGGCAGATGTAATGGTTTACGTAAATTCCAAAGATAGACGATAAACGTTGGTATAAGGTCTTTATTGAATAACGTGAGAATACACACAGAGAAAATAAGGTAGCACAAGATCAACTAGCTACGACGAAGGCGAACGATGGACTGCCTTTAGAAATGAGCGAAGAATGTAACTTTCCTGGAACGGAAGTTCCAGCCCTGGGAACGACCCCTTTCCCACGACTAGCTTTTAGTCCCAAGAGCTCCCCCCCTGGACCGCTATCGTTGACGCATAAATGCCCAACTAACTAAGAAAGGAGATACCCGGAAATGCTTCTCGAATTGATGTTAAATACTTTACAGATTCTCCCCCCTGTTTTAAGTTAAATTTCCCAAATTTGGCTTATCCCCTTCTCATTAAACCCCCAAACTTTAATTGAATTCAAAACATTCCCTTCCCAAATTCATTTCTCGCCTACTAACATTCTACGGCATGAACTAGTAAACAATTACATAATACAAACACTACACAATACTTGCATAAGTAAAAACTTACATAGTATAAACGAACCACACCAATA
Organism: Artemia sp. Qi Xiang Cuo; assembly: GCF_049724085.1. Taxonomy (NCBI): domain Eukaryota; kingdom Metazoa; phylum Arthropoda; class Branchiopoda; order Anostraca; family Artemiidae; genus Artemia; species Artemia sp. Qi Xiang Cuo. The sequence goes on along the minus strand of NC_142812.1, from coordinate 28,994,618 downwards.
ACAGTAGTCGGAAACTGGATATTTTAACACTTCATTTTTCTTTGTATACCTTAAAATAGACTTGTTCCCCATACCCCTGAATTTGATGAGGACAAGGAAAGTTGGGATTATGTATAAACTTTGAATTAGGACAAAAGGAATGACCGGGAAAGGCTAATTAATCCTGAAAATACCAGCGACAAATAAAAGAAATTGCAGAAACTTTAAAAATCATACCATGCTGCAATGACGTTAAGATATTATTCCCAATAAAATCCTCGGGGTCTTATTGCTGCGGAACGCCTCGGTTTAGACCTATTTGGTTTTTCTCTACTAGCTTGTGGTTCGACAAATGGCAGTACTACTGTTGATATTTCTACATAACTATTAGCGCTACGCATTAAAACCATCCCGTGAGGCATCAACCTCATCTCGCGAGATATTACAACCAGCTCCCTCTCCCTGGGTAGCCAAACCGCCCTGCGAGGCATCAGTAACATCTCGCAGTGCAACAAAAAAAAACATCCCGTGAGGCATCAGTACCATCCCACGGGACCTCAAAACTAGCTCCCTTTTCATGGGTAGCCAAACCGCCCTGAGAGGCATCAGTACCATCTATCAGTGCAACAAAAAAAACATCCCGTGAGGCATCAGTAACATCACACGGGACCTTAAAACCAGCTCCCTGTTCCTGGGTCGCCCAACCGCCCTGCGAGGACTCAGTACCATCTCGCAGTACAACAAAAAAACCCATCCCGTGAGGCATCAGTACCCTCCCACGGGACATCAACACCAGCTCCCTTTTCCTGGGTAGCCAAACCGCCCTGCGAGGAATCAGTACCATCTCGCAGTGCAACAAAAAAACCCCTCCCGAGAGTCATCAGAACCATCCCCCGTGACTACAACCCACGCGCCCATTTCCGGGGTAGCCAAACCCCCCTGTAACGCCCCTGTAACATCTAGCAGTGCAACAAAAAAAACCATCCCGTGAGGCATCAGTACCATCCCACGGGACCTCAAAACCAGCTCCCTTTTCCTGGGTAGCCAAACCACCCTGCAAGGAATCAGTACCATCTCGCAGTGCCTTCTCATTCTCATTGAGTCCAAATTTCACCCTCGTCAGCGCAGAAAGAAATTCATCGGAAAAAGAAGACGTGTCTTCTTTCCCCAATATCTGTTCTATCTGTTAATATTGTATTGCAACCTTATACGCATCACCTAAAAAAAAAAAAAAAAAAAAAAAAATATGCAATATTCTCTAAAAAATACCGTTTGTAGGACGGTCTGATCCACTCCTTGAATAAATTTAGAGCAAATCTTCCAAGAACTACACCATCATCCCTGGCTTCTAAGGACACCCTAAATGACCTTCCTAATTTTTGCATCCTTCTATAGAATAGATATACCCTTTTCCTTAAATTGAGCCACGCCTACAAACTCTGCAACCATGTTGCCTATTATTTTGCCTGGGGTATATACTACAAGTAATCCACCTTTTAAAATTGACAAATTTATAATCGTGGGATCCAGATTCCCAAAAAATGAGCGAAACAAACCATGGGCCAAAAATGACGCAAAGCTTTTGAATCAGACCAATTTAACAACAACTGAAATTTTTGTAACTTTGCAACAAACTCAATTTTTGTAACTTTGTAACAAATTTTGTAACAAACTTAATTATTTTTCCACTTTCTGACTTTGTGAGTGGCGTTATTACTAAAAGAGGGTCAATTAGCGATCCTATTACTTGGGACTGTTGAGGCTGTTCTATTGGAGGATTAATTGGGGTGGTGCTCGGGGAGTTGAAGGGTTTTTTGGGACCCATGTCTTGATCTTTTGAAGGTAATCCTAAAGTTCATCTTGATCGAAATCAGGATCATTTGAGTCAAATAAAAGAGGTGGCAATATGCCATTTCCCCTCCACTGTTTTACAAAATCAAAAGCAACCTTTTTGTTATATCCAGTTTCCGCCAGATCGAGAATAGGAATAAAAACTGACATATTGAGATTAAAATTTGAAAAGCAATTATTCTAAAAATTTAAATATTTGTTTTAAACACAGCTCTTTAATTACGGACGCCAGATTTTGGGCAATAAACTTCACCTTTAACAAGAAGGGTCTAATAAAATTTACTGGGTTGTTTAGTCGTGCTAAATCACTTACGAAAGGTCGTCTGTCTTACATCTAATTGCAGTTGGTCTCAATTAAATCACTAGCGTCAAATGGAGTCACAATTGAGAATTAATTTTCGATTATCGAATTCACAATGTTAAATTTTGTTTGGAAACTGTCAAATGTAGATCACACGTCGACTGTATAAAATCAGGTAAAAAAAAAACACCAAACGTAGAATGGCTATGTGAAGGTAGAAATCAACCGGAGACTCTCAGTTGTAGAAATTTGAATTAGTATGTAGAAGCTATCGCGAGGAAATCCATATTAGGCATTGTGTAACAGCCTATTTTAAAATGTTCATTTAAAAGAAAGTGTTTCTCAAGAAGGCGCTTTGAATAGAAAAAAGTTCAATACCTCGTAACGTTTCGATGTCTTATTAATCAGTCTTTTGTAGTATTTGCAGCTCAATATCACAGTCTGGTAGCGGGCGAAATACTCTTCAATATGTTGCCAGTATTTAGCATAAGATGTCGTAAATATTTATAACGGTCACTCAAATGTCACTTGGAGGTTTTCCCCTAGTGATATATGCTCCACTAGCCTTTACCGCTTGCAACCACTCTGTCAACCTCTATTTAATTCTTTCTATATGCCCTTTTATAATTGGCAGATGTAATGGTTTACGTAAATTCCAAAGATAGACGATAAACGTTGGTATAAGGTTTTTATTGAATAACGTGAGAATACACACAGAGAAAATAAGGTAGCACAAGATCAACTAGCTACGACGAAGGCGAACGATGGACTGCCTTTAGAAATGAGCGAAGAATGTAACTTTCCTGGAACGGAAGTTCCAGCCCTGGGAACGACCCCTTTCCCACGACTAGCTTTTAGTCCCAAGAGCTCCCCCTGGACCGCTATCGTTGACGCATAAATGCCCAACTAACTAAGAAAGGAGATACCCGGAAATGCTTCTCGAATTGATGTTAAATACTTTACAAACGCTTGCATTCGGTTTAACGAAACAAGATTCATGTTAAACTTTCTACGACGTACACGAGGCAAGTCAATTTCATAAATAAACCCAATAGGTCAGAATATTCAAATGAACCCATACTCAAGTCCTTTTAACAAAATTTTCATTTTAAATGTTTTAGTCTCCAACAGAAGAAACATTTCTTTTCTTTCATCAAAAAGATTATGAAGGATTTCCACAATTAGGTTCTCAAATATCTCTTTGGAATGAGGTTTCCTCTCCCATCATATCTTTGAAAATTTCTAACAATATAGAACCTGTAATACCAGCGCACTATTCCCTTTCAAATTCCCTCAATAACTATTCATTCTACATTTTGACTGCGGCGCCGAGTTAAGTATTTTAGTAGAAGTTAAAAGAGCAAAACAGAACTTATGGAAGGAGAACTATTTTGCGTGGTCAAAATGTTTCCGGAACGGTTCCGTGTTTGCTTGATGTTTTTTATACGCTCAGTGTCTACATACTGATTGGTTTTACGGCACCCTGTTGCTAGCTCTCCGCTAGCAGCCATGGCTACATGCATTACCGTTTGAGAACAAAAGAATTTGACGAAATTTATCAAAGCATGTTTTTGCTATTTTCTAATGCCAAAAATATGCTTTCTCTGGCAATAGAATATTTATCATTAACAATATTTTGATATGCTAAAGAATAATGACGATTTTTTTTTGCTGGAGACAATTTTGAAAAGCACGCAATACATTTACTAATACTTGCTTCGTTTAAAATATTTTATCGACAATCTATCGTTTTTAATAATAAATGCATTTTTCGACGCTAAAGACATCACACATCTTCAGCGAGGAAAAGTTCAGTGTTGCAATTACTCGAAAGAATTTCCGACTTTAATTTGGGTTAATTTTCTCACATGTTTCCACTAGCCGAGACGGACTACTTCCTGCTTAAGACAAGAGCCTCATTCAAAGACTCACTTACCACAATTTCTCATCTTAATGAATCGTAACCGATGTTTGTACTACTCAGATTTCCAAACTTTTACCTAAAGCGGAAGACGTCGCAACAAAAGACGGAAAAGAAAATAACTTTTGAAGGATTGAAGCTTACCCTATCCACAAAACTGTGGCGCAGTACATGTTTGACAAAATATAAATTATTTGAAAGGTAAATATTGCATTAACTACATTTTCGATTATTTTCAAAATTAGCTTTTTTTTAAATCAAATTGTACAACCCAGGCTGTGTGGAACATTAATGTTTGGCTGCATACATGTCTTGAAATTTGAAGCTTCATACATTTCACAAGAAACCAAAAAGAATCAAACTTTAAATGCGACCATGCACTTGAACAGGAGAGGGGCGACTCTTCGGTCCCCTGAACAATCCTATTGTGTAATTTCTTAGTATTTTTTAAAATTTCTGGGTTTTAATGAACTCTCCTTCCTAGATATAAATGTCAACGGACATGCCTGACTGTAACAGCCCAACTTGAATGATTTAGTTTTGTTTTTGCATCCCATTTAGAGTCTTCTTGTTTTTAGTACAACTGCCTTCAAACTGAGAAAAAATACACAACCCCAATTTTTTTAGGAGGAAGAGTTGTTAGGATTGGTGCGTTCAAGGCCGCACCAGGGGGGGGGTCTGGGTTTGAATCCTTACCCCCTCGGAATTCTTTTACGACTCATAAAAACGTAACAAAATGCATATAAACACATCTTCTATGCGTTATTTCTTTTTTGTAACACCCTTCCCCCAGTAATATGTTACAATAAAATCGCTCTTCGTCGCTCTGTGTGTGTGTGAACAGTCTCCAGGCATTAGGCAATCACCCATATAAAAAAAAGTGAGTTTTGGGCTTTACTAAAATCATGAATTTGAGTTGATGATTTAAATTAATTTTCACACATTTTAATATTTTCAAATTTTCATAGGACAAATTGGAGGTTTGAGCAAAGCCCAGTTCTTTCATGGGGGAAGCCTTTGCCTATGAGCTAGCCACCGTATCATCAAATGCAGCGATATAGATTAAAATAATAATAGCTAAGGAATTAAAAAAAAAAAAAAAAAAAAAAAAAAAAAAAATTACCATCCTTGTGCCTTCGCTTCGTTGGACAGGCATCAGTAGGGCTTTTTGATCTTTTCGTCTTTTTTCTTTTCTGAAGATTTTCAGAATTCAGGTACTCAGATTGACCATATTCAGGTATCAAGAAATCCTCTACTTCTCTTCCTGGTGACAGGTCAGGTCCATTGGTCTAAAAAATTGAATTTGTTTTATTAAATTTTTTTCAGCTTACAATAATTATAAAGCAATAACGGTGTAAAAAGGGAAAAAACGGCCCAAGCCACAATTGTCGACAAAAACAAATTCCGCAGGACAACACCACCAATAATGTATTGCGTGCGTAATCTGGTTTGCAGGGTTATGCTCGACTTTCAAGGGTAATTTTCACGAATGACTAGATTGAAGATTTAGGGTATATTCCAAATAATAGTATGAGGCCTAATCAGGAGCGGATCTAAAGCAAAATGTTGGGGGAGGCCAAATGTGACAAGGGTACTAATGAGCAGAATTTTGAGGTGGACCAATGTGACAAAGGTGCCGATAATTGACCGAATTGACAAATTTATTCTAAAAAAGAGAAAAAAGAAAAAAAAACAGAAAAAGGGGGCAACAGAAAAATCTTGGGGGGGGAGGGGCGCCCCCTGGATCTGCAAGTGTTCCTAATATGTAATAATATTCTTAATTATTAAAACCGCTCTAAAAAAATTCTTGTTTGTTTTTACTGGGTTTTGACATTTTTAGTAGCTCATTAGAATAGCATCATATGTAGATAACAAAGGAGCCATAATTCCCTTTACTTAAAACATAATTCCCTTCCAAAGAACAACGACTTCTATAATTGGAGAAAAAAAAACAATTGGATATTGTTTAATTTATGTCAAGCCAAGTAGTTGCAAAAGAAGTACCACGTCACGGCCTGGTCTATCAAGAGAAGGAAACGGGAATAGAAAGAGATCCACGACATCCAAACCTCAAAGGTTACCCAAGCACCAGTGTGAATTTTTTTTATGCAGAAACTTATTTGTCAGATCTGTTGCAAAAGAGGACGAATTTATTTGAATACAAATTCATATTTTGCGTTGCAATCCCCCCCCCTTAAAAATGATGCTTCTTAGAATCCCTACTAAAGTCTCGTCTACAGCCATAATCCCTCTGATTCACGGATAGAGGTTAAGAGCTAGATTTTCTAATGTACGTAAATAGAAGGTAGCCAAGAAGTTAGGAATCCGGTAGCTTGCTGGTCCAAATTTACTTGGCAGACTAGGACAGAATATCTTTCCGATATGACTTGGAGGTCATAGTTCGACTTTTTTTATGCCAGGGTTAGGCACGTGACATGTATTACATGAGCAAGACATTTGGTATATAGTACATAGCATGTCGAGCTTTCCTTATTTAGTTCGAGAAAAAAAGGATACCTGGATCTCTTGAGCTGTCACTGTAGTAAGCTGAGGTCTTGGAGTCGTTGGGGTATAAACCGTCGGTGAGCTTGGTAGACTGGTTGATGCCAAAGGAGAATATGGGATGTAAGCTTGCTGTAAGGGTAGCTGAGAAAATCGATGCTTAGAGTCCTGATACAAGTGATGTAAATTGGCGTAGTCAGGATGACCTACAATAAATATATAAAATATTAACTATTCATTTTTGGGATATTGTGGAATATTCAATTTATTCAATTTATTAAATACTACAATAAATACATAAATACACTTAAGCGCTAGAGGTCCCAAGAAGCATAGCTTGTAGAGGACCTCGTATCAATCACAGAATACACACAAAAAAAATCAGGGAAGTAAAAAAAAAAAAACCATATCTCAAAAATATAAACACAATGCGAGAAAAATCAACAAAAACAAACAACTGCTACAAAATAACCTTTGACTTAATTTTATCTGAACTGAAAATGTCCTGTAATTTATTAAAAACCCAAACCATTAATAGTAGTATTAAACAGCGGGGTTTAAATCTCATTCAACATAATGAGAGAGGAGAAAAGAAAAAAAAAACTATATAAAGTAAAGCGTAATAAATAGATAAACCAAAATGAATAAACAAATAAAGAAAAAAAAAACAAAAATACTTCAAGCCTTTGAGAATATTTTTCTGCAAAGGGAAGAAGAGTTTTTGATAAGGGAAAGTTCACTGGGAATAGAGTTCCAAAGAACATTCGCTCTATAAATTGGCGACCTCTGAGCTGCTGAGGATACTCTTTTAGGCAGCCGAAATCGGTGAACAGAGCTCCGAAGCAAAGTCTGGCACTTACGTGTTGATGCTAGATCAAAGTAGGATAAGATGTTTGGAGGAAGCGAGAAATTGAAGGCTCGATGAGCTAGTTTTAGGTTCTACTTCTTGATAACCACATCTAAGGCATCTAGACCTGTATCACTGTAAAGATCAGCTGTAGGATAGAGTCGGAGAAGGCGAAGAGTTGCCTTCACAGGTCTTTTCTGTGCTGTTCGGAGTTGCCGAAAGGAAGAATAGTTAGTATTGTCCCATACAGTGCAGTAAAAAGAACGATAAGGAATGACACAGGCATAATAAATAGAAAGCTTTACATTGAGAATAAGAAATTGATTAGCATGATGAAGTTTGTAAATTTGATGAGAAATTATAGAATTTGTATAGCAAATATGATTTTTGAAAGACATAAAATAATCAACGTGCACACCAAGAAGCTTAACACAAGAGCACAGGAGAATTATATCAGTACCATAAAAAACAAAGATTGTTGGGGAAGGTTCAGACATGTGGTATGGGGTTCGAAAATGAATAATACTACTCTTAGAGCTATTCAACAGCATCCCGTTCTACTCATACCAATCACGCACATGGTTGAGCAGAAGCTGAGCCTTAGCAACAGCAGAGGGCAGATCACTGGAAACCACAAAAAAATTACTATCGTCTGCAAACAAAACAGTGTGGGTATCAAAGTTGGGAGATGGAGGAAGGCCATTAATATAAATAAGAAAGAGGAGTGGTCCCAAAACTGAGCCTCGAGGTACCCCTTTGGAAACCGAAGCTAGATCAGAACATTTCCCATCATAACACACAAACTGAGATCTATTAGACAGGTAAGAATTAAACCATTCAAAGGCAATTCCCCGAACTCCATGTAGAGACATGTTTTCCCAGTAAGACAAAATGATCTACCATGTTGAAAGCTTTATAAAAATCAAGAAATAGTCCTAGAACACAACGACCTTGTCTATGTTAACACGCACTAATTCTGTAATGTCAACTAGAGCACATGAGTTTAGTTCGGAAGCCATACTGGTGATCAGACAGAACAGAACCGCTTCCAAGTGAAGCACCAGTAGACAGGAATGAAAAAGCTTCTTATGCACAACTTTTTCAAGTAATTTCGAGAAAATTGGGAGAATTGATATAGGTCTATAATTTGACACTAAGCTGGGGTCACCCTTCTTAAAAAGAGGGAGTACTTTTGCAATTTTAACGGACGGATCTTATAGATCCGAGCTCCATCCAAAAAATTTAGCACGTTTTTATACATTTTACATTTTTTGCATACACTACTTATTTTCCGAATTTTACCTACTTGCTTCTTTAGGCTATTGTATACGATATTATTTTTTGGAATTAGACCACCACCCCCAAACCAGAATGAATTCCTTCATACTTACCGGTGCGTGCAGCCAAAATTGAATGGGGAACTTAAAAAAATTTTGTGAGTGTGGCGAGAAGCACCACTATGTTTGGTACTTATGTATTATACCGCCAACATTCAAGTTTACGCTGTGTAAAACTCGAGAACAAACCGGTTTTTCTGACTGTATTAGAAACAATTAGCTTACGTTCTGTGGAAAACAAGTGGCGGGTGACAGAATACGTTGGAATTATATAATTTGGGCTATGTATTTGCTCATTGGGGAGGGGGTTAGGTTATCCCCCTAATGTGCAAATATTTAGCCCAAATTTGTTTCTTAAAGTATTATATTTTCATCATGTTTTTTTTTTCATTAGGATTAACCTAACTTCACTTCTTGAGTGTTGGCGGTATAATACATAATTACCAAATGTTTTGCACTTTCATTTTTAAAATATTCAGTCGTGATCAGGACCCCCTCCCTTGTGTAAAGGCATATTTTGGGGGTGTTTTGGCAATATCTTTATATAAGGGGAGAGTATAAAATGAATGATGTAGTTCTGCACGATTAGACGAAGATATCAACTAAAATTGTGAAGCCTGAAAAATAACGACGGCATACATAAAAGTACAAAATTAATTTAAGACCAAACTTGGACTTGTTGCGTTTTAGGCGGCCAAAAAGAAATTGCTTCCTGTTTATAACGGGCCTGGTTCAACTATCAAATGCGTCAATTTATGTTCTACCCGTTTTATTAACCGGTTGAGAGCTTCAACGGCGAGTCATAAACACACGCAGACTTCCGCATATTTTGCTTATTGGACACCTTTTTCTTACTCCCTAAATATTTCCATTTTTATGACCTAACGGACGACAACACTAGACTAAAATAGTATATTTATGCTGGAACAACAAATAGGAATAATTCCTTGAGTTTTGAGCGAGAACATTAAATCGAAATGCAAACTCAGGAATGTCCATGATTAACAAGCTCGGCGACCAAACAGAAGATCAGTAACCAAGGGAGCATCCAGGAATTCATTGTGGGAAGGGGGCGGGGTGCCAAAAAAAACTCAAAACGTGTAAAAAAAATTGGGTACTTGGGCATTATGTGGGCCTTTCTAAAATTCAAGTTTGGTTAATGCTAATGAAATAAAATAAAATAAAATAGGATGAATATATAATAGTTTATAAAAAAATTTGGGCTATATATTTGCACATTAGGGGGTGGGGGGTAAAGCATTGCATATATTAAATACGTAACCTAACCTAGGTACCTTTTTCTCCCCCTAAACCCCAAAAAACAACAGTTTAAGATATCGTAAACGCAATGAAAGCCCATATAGTGCCCAAGCACCAAAAATTGTTTATATGCATTTTTGTTAGGTCTTTGTGAGTCGGGCAAAAATTTTAGGGGAGTTCAAACCTTGTAACCCCCCCTTCTATACGGGCTCGGCGGCACCATTAGTGTACTAACTTGGATTAGTCCCCCCTTTCTTCGCCATCATCAGCAGTATACAATATTTAGAACAAATTCATCACCATGGCAAATGAGAAGATTAAGGAAAAATTAATTCTCACGTTTCTAGACGAAAAACCTGTCTATTCACCTCAAGATTGCGCACCCAATGATGACACTAAGGAAAATGGATAGCCAGTGATGAGTATAAGGAAAATTAGGACTAACAGAAATTATGCCGCTAAAATTAGAATATAGTTAGGGGGTAATTTGCAATGGGGCATGGAGCCTAACTTCCCCCCCCCTCAGATTCCATTTTTCCCTCGCCCCCAGCTGAAATTTAGTTGCTTCAAAACATTGTCAAAACTAAGATAAGCCTGGATAATTCAAGCATCCACAGAAACGGGTCAGTTATTCTTTAGTACCGTATATCTTTGCGTTTATGTTACTATATTGCTCATTTTTCAGTTTTCAATGTCATTTTCACTTGATTTAGGAAAATTGGCCCCGACTTTGCCCCCCCCAGGATTTTTACGAAATGGTACTTGTGTATTATACCAACCACATTGGTGTTCTTGATCTGTTTAAAACCGGTTTCTCTGTGTGCATTCGGAGATAATCAGCTTAGCTTGAGTGAGACAAGCTACTATGCAGGTATATTTTAATTAGATATTTAATTTATAGGGTTGGTTAGAATAGGTATTTAATATAAAACGTTCTGGGAGGCCTGCTTTCCATAATTCTCGGTTGTAGTTTCCATAATTTTGTTACTAAAGTATTATATTTACATCATATTTTGGCAAATTTCATTATGTGAGTACACACAGAGAAACCGTTTTTACAACAGATCAAGAACAACAGTGTGGTCAATATAATACACAAGTACCGACGAAATTACGACAGTGAATTATAGTGCCATTTAATATGCCTGCAACGAATTGTAAATTATACACAGAAGCTTAATTTAGCGTAAGATATTTTAAAACTGTTCGATTTAAAGTGTTTTCGCTCCTCAAGTTTATGAACTATCTATTCTTTTGGACATAAAAGTTCAGAAATTGTGTTTCAAAGTTACAAACAAAAACTAGGAAGTGTCAGCAAACCGCTTGATCATTTGAATCGGTTAAATGAATACACAGGAAGCTAACAGTGAAAATTGTTAGGCAGTGCCGTAAGAGTCATCAAGACTGAAGTTGAACGAACTGAACGACTTAATTTTGCCACTCACGAGAATAAAACCGTAAACCGGATTGGTTAGAAACCCGGAAATAGCGCGGCACGTCATTGGCCTTGATTTTGAATTGTCCGCCAAAAAATACACTATGAATTAGAAACGTTGGTTATTTAGGAAGGTCGATAATAATTTCAAAGTCACTTGCAGTTCTTTTTAAATCAATGCTTAAATAGTCGTTCTACCATTGAGATAGATTATGTCTCACCAAGTGTCAATTTGCTGCAATTAATAAGCCATTGTATTTGTAAAAGAAAAAGACTACATATATAATTATTACCACAAAGCCTGCTAAGTCTCATAAATTCCATAGATACAAAGGGTCAGGATTTCTAATCCCCCCGTGGAATTCAATTTCGGGGATTCCCAGGACATAGCTCTAAAATTACCGGGGTCTCCACGGATTCAAAGACGAATTTTTTTTACGTAAACTTCTATTTCCTTTCTTATGACCGGAGTTTGATGCATCGTTAAGGGTGTATATTTAGCCGATTCAAAGTTACCAAAAACTAGGGTATTAAATACGTGAATCAGATGCAGTTGACATGATTTTGAAATCAAGAATGGTTTGTTTGGAGTTTGTCGCATACTCATGGATTAAGAAAGATTAGTTCAGTGAGACAAAATTTTCATTGCTTTTGAGCGAGGAGGGGGAAGGGGAAATTTACCTCAACAGATAGAAACGTTTCGTCCCAAATATAGATTGTTACTTGGATTGAGAACAATTTCCTAGGAGAAATTACCCGCACTGCGCTACATGCAAGTGTTTAAAATTTCTTGGAATCAGATTTTTCTGACTTTTTACAAAGACAAGGGCAACAAATGAATAGTTTAATCTTAGTGCCTTTTCAACACGAATATCTGATACATACGGCTTGAATCACAGTTTATATAATTATCCAGTATCTTTCACCCATTATAAAAACCCGGACCAAGGTGCGAGTGCTCCAGAGAACGTTTTTGCAGATAGAAACATAGGCGGCACCAGATCTTTTCACGGGTAGACAAGTCAGACTGTGACCTAATCGGAAACAAGTGGAAACCCGCTATTACGAATAATGCACTTTGTTGGAAACAATCGGAAACAGACTAACCCGCTAATGCAGAAAGAAGTGGGAGGAGCTTTTTGTTCGCACCGAGAACGAAGACCAGAAATGATCTGCGATAAGCTTACTGGATAATTATATGAACTGTGGCTTGAATCAACCAATTTACGCCGTAGTTTGCAGCAATGACCTGTACCAACTGATCAGACGCCTCAATTTTATCCAAAGACTAATGAACCAATTTGTTTCGCATAGGAACGTACAATACAATACCCGAATCTTGTAAACGAATGTATCGTTTGTAAATCGTTTTCCGTAAATGCTAAGAAATAATACTTTCTTGAATACATAAAGTGCAGTTTGACTTGTTAAGCAACAGTTTTCTGCTGTTTCTTCATGTATAAGCCAAATCTCATAATTTTTCTACAAGTTTGCGTTAAATGACAATTTATATTTTTTATGTTTCTAAATTTCAGTTCTATCTTTTTTCTGACACTCAAAAAATTACATGGAGATTTCTGGAATTTAAGTCACGTCTGGCATAAAAAGATTCAGCATTAGAAGTTTCAGCACAAGAATTCAAGCTATTCACACAATAATTTTTACGACCTTCTTGTCAGAAACTTGGCTTGAATTATCGAATCGACATTCAGATTGTTTTCACTTGACAATCCGATTGTAAAGTTTGATGTCGCTAGATAGTATGGTAATCATATCCTCGTTTTGATTGTGGAATTCACAATCATACATGTTAACAAAATTGTCAATTTCGTATTTTTAGATCGCCAAAAAAAGACGAACAAAAATCCAATGTAAAATTGACGGACAAATATACTCATGTTTCTCTGTTGTCTTGTGGGAGATGACCTAAGGTGGCTGCGTTGGGGCCAGACTGCTTGGTGCTGCGTAAGTTGTTAGTAGCAATAATAGTATAGCCTGATGCCTGTCTTTTTTTTTCATTTTGTTGTCCTTACATTCATTATTTTGTGCGATTATAAACAACTATGAAGATTACATAATATTCCATATTGCGTGATCATTATTCAATTTTCTCAATAATAGATTTTTAGTTTTACAACTCGATTGTTAAGTAATGTAACCCCACAATATAGACTATGAAATATTTCTTTCTTTTGCAATTGAATATTAATGAGAGTTCAGAGTACAAAAGGCTAAAGGTGTACAAAATAGACAAGTTTTATACACTTTCTTATAAGAAAGGTCTGAAACTCGGTGTGAAGTATTGTGTGTCTCATACACAGTATAAAGATATAGTTTATAATTTATATACTGTGGTCTGATATATCCCTTTTATTGCGAAGTACGACTTAATTTTTCTTTTTTTTGGCGGGGGGGGGGGTTCTATGTTTAGACAAGTTTCTGAAGCAACAACAATCAAAAAAGACACTTAAAAAAATAGAACTGTAAGACATCCCTGTAGAATATTTGGATAGAATAAAAAGTGAGGAATTTCAATGTTAATTGTGCTTAAATGTTCCTTGTTGTCCCCAGAGAACAGAGTAAGCTGAAAAGAAAAATTCCAATATTTTATAATGATATTTGAAAATAGGTTCGCTTTTTCCTAGAGACTATATTTCCAAAGAGGAAAGTTTCTGTAAAATTTTCTAAGATCTGTGATTGCCCCTGAAGCAAACTTTAGTTCAAAGGTTTCCATATTAAATTTCTCTTTTTTCAGTTTTCACTTTTCGGAATTTACACTACTCACCTTGTGATATCGGGGAAACGTAAGCTGGATTACGATAATAATGCGTCACAGAGGGGGTTAAAACTGTTCCGACGTTTCGACTTCCAGGAGCTATACCATGATGGGGGGCCACAGAACCTGGAAAAATGAACACTATATAACTTGAATATACAATTAAGTTACGCTTTCAAGAAATCATGAACGATAGTGAAGACAACAGAAACCAATAAAATCTACCAACAAAAATCTATCAAATACACATTTCTCTCGTGGAGATCCAAGCACTTTACGTAAAGTAAAGGGGCGAATCTCCAGCATTTTTATTGGGTGGAGGGGCAAGAGTGGCCCATATCCGGATAGTCAAAGTGCATGTGATATATAATACTTTTTCTCCACAATATTGGCCCCCTGTTTGACTTGGGCCTTTATTCAGGTCTTGTATCCTCTTCGAATAGGGAATGGCACCAACCCATGAAAATTTAAAGGTGGGAAAATGTATCCTTCAAAATCTAGTAGAGGGCTTAAAATACAGAGAATACATGCCCCCTGGCCCCTCCCCCGCAATTGACGCCTATATGGATAAGGTGTGTAAAATTTAAAGGTACTCCTGTACTAAAACGCACTCTTATATAGTGCTAGTTTGGTTAATGCTAATGAAATATAATAAAATAGGGTAAATATATAAAAGTTTAGAAACAAATTTGGGCTATATATTTGCATATTAGGCGGTGGGTGGGTGGTAAAGCACAGCATAAATTAAATACGTAACCTAACCTAGGTACCTCCCCCCCCTAAACCCCAAAAACAACAGTTTAAATATAGTTCCCAGAGTGAGAAACCCCTGAATACTTGTTTATACGACATCAGATAGCGTAAAATCTTTGCTTTTGTCTAGTGGATGCCTCGGGTTTTTGTGACTGGTTTATAAAAGAGTGCGTTTAGTACAGGAGTATCGATTTAAAATTAGCTGAGATACTACCTTATAAACGTACAATATTTGATAATTTTAAATGGCTAATTTTCTGCTGGTTATGCAATCCCTGGTTAGGCACTCCTCTTAAAAAAGTGACTCTGTTCTGCCCAATTAATTATAAGCTACGGTTTTCAATCTACTGTTTCCAATGTTTCAAGAAACGTAAGTTTATTTATGAGCAGTCCTGTTCCAATCTGGCATTAGATATGTTTTATTTAATCAACTTAGTATAAAATGATAGCATTGTGAATTATAGGACAGGAAACGTCGATAGGGACAATTTAAATATCCGATCTGGTAGAAAAAAGTTAAAATTAATTACAGAAAACATATCTACATACTAGTCTAATCAAAAATTGACTTCCTGGGATTACCAGAGATTTTCCTGGCAGTAAGTATCCAAATTCATTCAAGGAGGATTATCATCTGAAAATATATCAAAGGAAGGCTCTGTTGAAAGAAAAAGAGGACACTTGGCATTTTTAAAAGGTCAATTTTAAAAAATAAAAATATTACAGCCAACAAGTTTAATTTGTAAAAAAAAGTACCAAGTACAAGTTAACTTTGTTAATAACACCATACATACTAGTTACATATGATGTCAACGAACCTCACGGTAATGTGATATTGATATTGTTTCATAATAAATAGTATATAAATTCTAAGAACAATGAAAGTTAGCTAACGTAATTAGGAAGGCACAAACGTTTAAGTGTGGTGAAAAAAAGATAACTTTGTTAGTAATGATATACACAGTTAAAAAGGAGGACATGTTCTCCGAAAGGAAGACGTCTTATAACCCTGTATTTAAGGATCCCAAAACTTGAAATATCTCCTAATTTTATCTTTTCGGCTGTTCGCTTTTACTATAATGAAAAAGGAGCTCAGGCAAGTGCTCAGAAGGGATAGGAAAAGCAGGATGGGAATTTGATTCACCCCTTCCTTAGTCCTCGAAGACCAAAACATGTAAAATGGCATTTTTCAAGATTGAGGAATTATATTATACTTTTATGTGGAAAGAAGGAGAATGCCTTTTTCTAGCCTTTGCCTTCTTAGCGAATGCTTTAAAACTTGCCCCTTTTACCGCTGGAAAAAAAATTCTGCAAGCACCCTTAAACGTAGATACTAAAGTATAATCCCAAAATCCACAAATTAAGACCATGAAAACATTTACATGAGTCTTTGCCTGGGCTGTCGCACATTTCGTGTAATTGGATTGAAAATTGTTTGAATCCTGGTCCAGTCACGGTACAGGTATATTTCTACGACCCCCCACGATTATTTTCGTACATTCACACGACCTATTTATTCTGGTTTCTTAAAAAATTCCAAGCTGAGTCCGACAAATTTGAGAAAACTAAACTGTGAGTGTACTAGGACTGCAAAGGTGAAAGTGCTGGATGTGGATCACGAAACTAAATTTGTTCCACTCCTCATAAAGCTCATCGGTGGATAGCCTGAAAGGTTTAATGGGGTATTTGTTTTTTGTGGTTTAAGGAATGTCTGATGCTTCCAGAAGGAAACGTCTCAGGAACTTTTTTCAAAAAAAGACCTTAGAAGGAAGTTTTTCCATGCCCGTCTTCCTGTGTGCATACATGGGCAACGCTTATAAAAGTATATTAACAGATATTTGGTGAAATCGCTTACTTTGAGAAGAGATATTAGTCTTTCCATCATCATTCCCACTGCTTGAATCAACATCAGACACACCGGAGTCCGCAGGGGACGGGGGCAAAGAACCTGTAAAGCCAAAGTAAAAATAAAAATCCTTTAAAAAAGAATTAACCAATTTATGGCGTTTTACAACTTCGGAAAAAAATCCTGCTAGATCAACGGCAGTCAAACTGCAGCTAGTCTTTAAGATGTACACTTCGTAAAATTATGTTGGGTGGCCTCCTTTTCCCCATCACAGTTAACATAATTGAGATATTTTAGAATGCGTTTCAACCCTTCGTCCCACAAACATCTGAAGAAAATCGTATAAGTAGTTTTTACATTGGACTACATACTCATTCCCTCTTTAAGCTCTTTTTCCCATTTAATGCTTAATTCACAACCAAATACAAACTTCGAGAACAAAATATATCTCTGAGAAGGGAGCATGTTGATTCGTAAAAATCTTTAATTTAAGATTAAGTTCAAATTACAATTTGTGAAATTAGATTTTTTGAACTTGAATCTTGAATTTATCTGGAAGGCCTGAATTTTTCGCCAAAACTCGTACCTTCTCTTTGCTGGAACATGCAAACAGGTTTCATTCCAGCCTGTCATCTTTCAAAACCATTGTCCAAGATTAATATTAGATTCTGACACTAGCATGAAAATAAAAACCCGTCAAAAATCAAAACACGTTATACACATTTTTGCGGTTTGTGAATGATGCCTGAAATAGTGTTGCCAGTCCTGTCGTATCGAAAGGTTTAAAGCCCGATTAATCTCCCATACCTCTTTTTCGGTGGCCAGCCTTTACCCCCCCCCCCCCGTGGAAAAAAAAGCTTTCCAAACTTGAGAATTTATTTGAGCTTTGTTTTTATTTTCCGTAAGTGAAAGGAATTTTGGTACTTTTGTATTATACGCCACTAACTCAAGTTTATGCTGTGTAAAACTCCAGAACAAATCGGTTTATTCGTTAGTTTCGTTCAGCTCAGCGTGAAACAAGACAAAGACAAGTGACAGAATAGATGGTTAATATATCATTTGGGCTAAATATTTGCACATTGGGGGGGGCAAAATATTTGGACAGTTTGAAGTCAGAAAACAATTCTTAGTTCATAATATGCAGAATAATTTCACCTAACACATTTTGAATGCAGACCCGCTATACTTTACCACCACCACCCCTAACATGCAAATATATAGCCCAAATTTGTTTCAAAGTAACGAAGTAACTGGTTTATTCTCGAGTTTTACACATCGTAATCCTTAGTGAGTGGCAAATAATACATAACTACCGAATTCTTCATTGAGAGCACAGTTTATATAATTAGCAGTATGATCGTTCCCTATCTCACCCATTATAAAAAACCGGACCGAGTTGCGAGTGCTCCAGAGAACGTATAAACATAAGCGACATTAGATCTTTTCATGGTTAGACAAAGACTAATCACCTACGGAACAAGTACAGACAAAACCACTTGGCCGGCTCACCAATAAGTGGACAATAAGTGCACAAATAAGTGGGAGGAGCTTTTTGTTCGCACCGAGAATGAAGAGCCAGAAATCATCTGCGGTAAACTTACTGGATAATTATGTAAACTGTGATTGAGAGAGAGCTGGATTTCTCGGCATTACTTAAACACGATTATAAATTAAATTAAAAAAAAACAAGTTTTTTCAACTGAAAGCAATCAGCAACCTCAAACATTAACACGACCAAAAATTATTATGTATAGGAAAGGGATTGCCTCCTTCTCACGACTTGGCTCTTTCCACTAAAGTTGTTTTTATAGAATTTTTAAAAGAAAGCTTACTGTTCTAACCAAACGGCCATTATGTTTCAGGAATCGTTCTTGAAAAATTAAGGCCAAAAGACGAAACTTCACCATAAAGTGCAAGTCTCGAAAAGGGGGCAAACCATTTTAAACGCATTTTAAATTCTAACCGTTTTAAATTTTGCCGTTGTTTTCTACTGCGAGATAAAATAACTTATTTTTTTAATTTAATTTCTGATCATTTTTAAAAAATACAAGTAAACCCGGCTCTATTTCCATGAAAAATTCCGGTACTTGTGTATTAACACGCTCAAGTTTACGATTTGTAAAACTTGAGAACAAGCCGGTTTCTTCGTTAGTTTCTTCATTACTTTAAAAAAAAATGGGCTATATATTTGCACATTACGGGGGGGGGGGGGTAAAGTAAAGCGGGTCTGCATGCAAAATGTGTTGAGTACAATTATTCTGCATATTATTAACTAAGAATTGTTTTCTGACTTCAAACTATCCAAATACTTTACCCCCCCCCTATTATGTTCAAATATATAGTCCAAATGATATATTTACCATCTATTCTGTCAATTATCTTTGTCTTGTCTCATGTTGAGCTGAACTAAATTAAATCCTCAAGACCTGGCTCTTTACGTTAAAGTTTGTTTTACATAGAATTTTAAAACAAACCTTATTCTTCTGATCAAACGGCAAATTTGTTTGAGAAATCTTTCTTGAGATTTTAGAACAAAAAGATAAAACTTTACCATAAAGAGCAAGTCTTGTGGAGGGGGCAGCTCATTTCATATACATATTAATTTCTGTTCGTTTTAAGTTTTAATGTTGTTCCATACCGTTTTCCACATTGCATTGTAGGCACGTGGCTACTTGTTCTTTTTTTCGTTTATATTAGCGAGGTGTTTAGATTTTGGAAGGCTGCACATCTAAACATTTTACCAGGTATTATTCCGCTGACGGGGGCCCGGATGGTTTCTATCTATACTGAGAATGCGAAAAAACATCATAATTTAACGATATTTTTGAACTGTTAGGATTTAAAAATGGAAATAGAAAAAACCTGACTGGTGATTCATCAGAGGAAGTAATCATATCTGAGAACAGTTTCGTGACAGTCCCGGAATATGAATCGGCATTCCAATTGTCAGACACATTTTCCCCCATAGTTCTCGATTGAAAGAAAAGCCTTTTTCAATGACAGCCATATGTCAGAATAATCAACAATGTTTTCAATTCAAAATTAGGGACATTTTTCAATCGATTATCGAATGAGCATATTTGCCAATGATTCCAAACATGAGTGCGTGGGAGCTCTCTAGGTTCGTCTGAAACTGTTCCCCGACAAGGAAATCACGCCAAAGTGTACCAAATTTGAAATATTTGGGAATTAAGGCGCACTACTTATTTTCGAGTGTAACCCAACTTCTTCACGAAAAACTCACTGATATCTATCAAAATTTCGGAGGTGCGAGTTTTGGTAAACAACTTTTCTAGTGATTCTAAATGGTTCTCTGACTCAACTTTTCAATTTAGAGTTTTTGACGACGAAACAAAAGGAAACATGTTTTACTTCTGTCTCGGAGAGACATCTCGGCGATCAAGATGGCAGCATTATTACAATTCGATTTATGGATACAGTTAACCAATGCGTTATTTTCTACAAAACACATGCCAAATCACAACTTCCTTTTCTAGCAAACTTCCATTTTTCACTTCAAAGCTGTCATTTGTTTTGTTCTTCTTAGAAGAAAAGTGTTTTTAGAACGTTTTTTGAATTCCGTTCAATCACAAAATATATATAGCGTTACAAAGTATATTCAGTCAAATATACAAAAAAAAAGAAAAAAAAATCTAAAACGGGTGACAACACATGCAAAAAGCTACATAAAGCAAGTAGAACAAGATATCAGTCAGAAACATTAATAGAAAAAATAGAGGACCTGAAACAAAAGAAAAGAGCTGAGAGCAAGTAGAGTTCAGAGGATTTAAGATTTTTGTTGCAATCATACCCAAACCAGGCCATAGTTACACTAACTTGTAGGTTAGAATAGATTAACCACAGCTAAAGCAAGAAACGTTCGGCTTTGTTTGATTTAACATAGTTTGTACTGTTGTCCATCAGAGTCAGGGTTGGTCCACAGACGTTAACATAGTCTGGCTCGAGAATTAGCGAACAATCTAGCTGCAGCGAGGCCTGAACCAGTGCCTCCACAATAGTAAGCTAAGAAGGAATCCGTAACTAGAGCTGGATAAACTTAAACTTGACACTTTTTGAACAATATAAGTTATAGCTGGCAATGTGTCAACATCTAATCAAAGTCCAGGGTGACATTGATTAGTAGGGTTAAGTTTCCCTTCCGACTTGATGACTGACACTAGCCTATTGTAGGCATTTCCGTGTTATTCTATGCTTTGATGGACATGGAACTGCTGAAGTTGATTAATGAGGTTGTATCCAAAAGGGGAAGGACTGTCTCAGTGGTGTTTACAAAATTAATAAATCATTAATTCCTCTGAATTGATTCCGTTGGCCCCACTAAATTCTGTACCTTGAACAAACCCATTCTTGTCAAACATTACTGGTTACATAGGGAAAAAGAAAGATACATACCAGCCACCTAAAACACACTATCATGTACGCAGAGGGAAGATCTCGAGGCCCGCCTCCTCTCCCCCAAAATCCAAAATTTTCCCGAATTTCTTAGTATTTCTTATTTAAATTTTCAAAGATTTTTCACTACACCCCACCAAAAGAAAGAAATCCTACGCAGGTGCCAGAACAGATCATATGAAATTTTCACGGTATTAAGCTAGACTCACTGCTTTATGTTAAGTCATTTCCTCTCCCCCTTGCAAACCAAAAATATGTAAAAAATCTTCTGGCAATAAATGAAAACTAGCCTTTTCCCATCTAAATAAAATTTCTGCACGCACCCTTGCCAAGAGGCCATGAAGACCTTGTCGTCTAGACCCCTATTTAATATTCCCAGTTTCCCGATAATTCTCTGGCGTAATCATGCAAAGATTTTAATTTTAAATGATTAGAGGACCGAAGAAGCTCCATGGACCTTCAAGGATTGTACTTTTATGGAAAGGGTGCTCCTCATAGCACTTGTGGACCAAAGATCGATTCAACACTTCATATTGGCCAAGCAACGTCAACGTCAATAGATTTCAAAACTTGATTGGAATTTTGAAATTCTCATTTTCTAAGCATGGTTTGTGTGTACATTTAAAGTCGGCAAACCATTTCCTGGTTCTAATTTGTATTCGATTGAAGAAAAGAAAATAGAGTAGTCATATTGGGTTATTCTTTATTAATCAAATACTATTATTTATGAATTTATTTCTTTTGACAAAAAGAAAAGACATGAGAGCACAATTGCAAGGTGCGAGTGAACATTATTGACATTTGAACCATTTTGCGGGTCATTATTTGTTTGCTTTCCGCATACTTACGTTTTTGACACGTAATTAACACAACTCGGAGAGTGGAATTCCTTCTTCTTCTTCGCTTTTTTTTGCAACTTTGGCCTCCCTTCAAGATTACGTGAAGCATTGGACATGATCAAATGGCAGACAATAAATCAGTAAGTTTAGTTAAGAAAGCTCAGCCTTTTTCATTTTCAAATTAAGGGTTCCTAGCCTCTATTTGAGTCTTTTTTCCGACCGAAAATCTCAAGGTGAGCAACATTTTCAATAAATCATCAAGGTATGATCGGTATGATCAGATCAGAGTTTATATAATTAGTCTACTGTGGATTAGATAAATACAGAATTGTATATTCTGTCTACTGTGGATTAGATAAAGTGGGGTTGCCAACCTTTTTTGGCTGCAAATCAAAACCAGCCAAAATGCGAATATCAAAGAGGTGTTTGGGTAAGAGATATTTTTAGGTTAAAGCAGCCAAATATTAAATGTACTTTCATTAACTGCAATTCTAATTACGTCAATAGATAACAAATCATTTTAGCCATATCTTCAACGACTCTGAACGGTTGCTCCTGACAATTATTTTGCTGCCTAGCTTTGCAACTATCCTTCTGAAATTATCTACAACTGAGAGAACCATAGCAAAGAGTAATCCACTTCCCGCCACCTGGTGCACACTCTGCACCGCCACCTGTGCCGCATAGTTCCGCCACGCTTAGAACAGTCCCAAAAACATTTTACGGTAATTGTGTAGAATCTGGGTACACACGAAAGAAAGACCGCATTGAAATCTCAAAGCCGCTATTGATAAACAGGTTTGTGAGATGTTGCTCACTCCGTGACAAGATTTTGTGAGATGCTCACTCCGTGACAGAGATTTAAACTTTAGTTTTTTGCGGTTTAGGAGGACTAAAAGGTAGCTAGGTTAGGTTAGATTAGGTTACGTATTTAACATATGATATGCCTTACCCCCCCCCCTTCCCCTAATGTGCAAATATATAACCCTAATGTGTTTCTGAACTATTATATTTTCATCCTATTTTGTTTTATTTCATTGGCATTAACGAAACTTCACTTCTCGCGTGTGTACCAAGATTCTACACAAGTACCCACTTTACACACTCCCCAGAACGTCACACTGGGCACGTGCCACCTAGTGGACATGATTTCTGAGAGTGGCCAACCCTAGAACCATAATGGTAAAATTGGTTGAAGAAAGTCGCTGTGTTCTGTTTATTATCGTTTCACCAAATTTATTATTAAACTGAGACGTTGTTACTATCCTCTTTTTGTTATTCTCAAAGAATTCGTTCTAAATTTATGGTCTATTATCTATTTTCACATAATGAGCTATACTTTGTTTCAGAACTGAAGTGGGTTACTTGAAATTAGTAAATGAGTCAGTCGGTGGCCCGTGGGTTACAGGTTGCTGACCCCTGAGATAAATCAAGAATGAAAGAGCTATAAACTAAGAGATAAATGAAAAACCTTTATTGGAAACAAATCTTTTCTATAAATAAGGATATTAAAAACAGATACAAAAAGGGTGAATTTTTGCTTTGATCTTTTTCTTGTTTGATCTAAGCCAGTAACGTAGAAAAGGGTAGCACCCTTCCTCAAATCTTTGAGATTCTACGATTAGCCCAATAACTCCTTATATTTATCATTTAAATTGCCGGTTTCTTGCAGACATGAAGAATTTCTTTCCTTTGCTTCCTGACGAATAGCCTACCCCCCCCCCAAAAAAAAATGCTTATGCTTGACCTAATACGAACAGAAAATGAGAGGTTAATACAAGGATGTCTCCACACTAGGAACATGTCAAAACATATGAATATTTGGAGATAAAAACGTTTATTAGGATTGTTGGAAACCCCTCCCCCGTCATGAAAAAGTATTCTAATTAATAATGAAAATGAAAAGCTTACAACTTTTTATATTGTTTATTTAATTTGGCTATTTTCTTTTAAGATTTGTCCCTCACCCATTCCCATGTGCGCACCTGCACCACTCTTTCTAGCGACGACTTAACTCTTTCTATGTCCAATGCATTTGTTAGTAATAGATTAAATTGAGATATAAATATTTTCTCTTCTCTTACAGCGTGCTTGCACCTGAGTGCGAGGGGATATGAACTGATTCTCTAAAGAACAAAAAGTGACAGGTCCTCTCATTTTGAAGTCACGAGTCAGTAGAAAGCTGTTGTCAAGTCGAGAGTCAGTCCTGGAAAGTGACGGACGCCCTATGTTTCAAAATTATGAACTTGTTTATCCAGGAAATATTACTCCCGCTCTCACGGCGTTCTAATCGGAAGCAAAAATATTTTCCAACATGACAAAAATATGTTCTCACGGTTTTATGAGGCTCAAACGAAAATAGCGTTGCTGCTGTGAAAGTGGGAGAAATGACGGGTTGCATATTTTTGTACGCTTGGACGAAGGTTCAAACTTGGAGTTGCGTCTTGATTGAGTTCCCCCATCCCATGCACCCAGAACAAGTTTGAATAAAAACGCCATTTTGATAGACCTCAACCCCCCCCCCCATGTCACACCTATCACCTATGACGGCATCTGTTGCTCTTTCGACTAGAACAATTAAAAAGAGGTCCATAGCTGTTTTAGAGGTCATCAGGAGATACAGCAGAGTCAATGGTGATATCTAGGGTATATAATTCAAAACGGCGAAGATTCCATGACAAGATTTCCAGTAAGAGTAGATTGTAGTGAAAAAAGTATTTTCCAGTATCAGTTTCTTGTAGCATATTCGTATGGCTTTACTGTTTGTGTCGCCCCTTTCCTATTTCAAATTTGCCTTCTTGTAATTTTACAAAATTTGGTGAAGGTCTAGAATAGCAGCTCGCCAGAAGGAGACATACTCGAACAAAAAAAGAGGAATTTTTAGTTTGCTAATTCTTTGTTCAGTTTAATGGTTTTCTTTGCGTTTTTCGAAATTTATCCCCAGCCTTCCTCTGATGGTCTCATATAGACCTGGGCTATATAAAAAAAATCACCAAACAAATGATGGAATTCTTACTTTATAATATGCAAATTGTATCAACGAATAACATTTCCTTGTTTTGCCCCATTTTTTTCTGTTTACATAGCTCTGGGCAATATGAGAACATTAGGGGGGGGGACTGGTGATGAATTGGCAAAGACGTAAAAAAACATAAAAAATGAGCATACAATTAACAATCTAAAACTGTCTCTCTTTATGTTCTAGCATCGTCTCTCACTGAAGAGCCCCTATTCTAAACCTTTACCTAAGATTTTAGAATTATCTTTCCTTTGTTTTTTTATGTGTATTTTTTTCTGTTGTAATGTAGTTTAAACATTCTCTCGAAAATATATTTTTTTTTCTTTTAGCATGTGTTTTAATGGGGGCAGTAAGCATGTGTTTTTTCGACTATTAAGTGCAAATCCAACAAGCTATGGACTACCCCTCCCCCCTTTCTTCTTGCTATTGCAGGCAGCTCGGGCCTTCGACTCTCATATGGTGTAATGGTGGTGTCATTCGAAGTCTAATTTACAGGATTTTTTTAATTATGTGTGATTTAGCCGTTCTCGTGTTGCAAGATCTTACAAATTATTCCAGAAATTTTTTTCATGTTTCTAGCTTGATTAGCTAGGCTTTTTTTTTTTTTTTTTTTTTTTTTTTTTTTTTTTTTTTTAATTATCAGTGAAGATACAAACTAACAACTATTTCTGCCTGTTTGCGGCTTTGCCTCTCTCAGTTTGCCTAAAAACTACTATTCACATTAATCATCCAAATGATTAGGATGATGACTTATCCATTGGGCCAGTGCCCCATGAAATTTCGATATTGTTATGACTTTCCAATATTTTCTTGTATTTTCCATATTACCTGCCTGTTCTTTTTGTGTGTGTGTTTTTTTCAAATTTATACAAACCCACCCTCGCCCTCTCCCCAAAGAAGCCCTCTGGTAGATGCCTTCCGTAGATAAAAATATAGAGTATGTATTTTTGCGGTTTCGATTCACACGATGCAAAACGTGGAAGCTGTGAAACAAATTTAAAAAGGTTTCTTCGTTTTCAACTTGTATGGATACCTGACTTATTAGTTAAATAGAACAAGAAATGTTCATTTCCTGTTTCAAATTTGACTTTAGCTCAACCTCAGTCGTCGAAAATCAAAACCAATTAAGTGCGAAAATGCTAGCTTTTAGCTAATTGAGTTTAGCTTACTATAATACAAGGGGATACGGGGTAGAAACGGAGTAGCCTATATTTAACTTAAACTATTAGAAATACACCGTGTTTTTATTTGGTACGTCGGATCTTGGTTCTTGACAACATTCTGCAGGGGGGGAAAACAATGAAAAATTCGTTTTAGGGATAGAAGTA
This sequence comes from Artemia sp. Qi Xiang Cuo, assembly GCF_049724085.1. Classification (NCBI taxonomy): domain Eukaryota; kingdom Metazoa; phylum Arthropoda; class Branchiopoda; order Anostraca; family Artemiidae; genus Artemia; species Artemia sp. Qi Xiang Cuo. Next base: position 28,968,211 of record NC_142812.1, on the reverse strand, counting down.
AATACACCCTATTACGGTTGGTAGATAGCTCTTAGGAATACCCAGTGGCTCTAGTACTGTCCATAAAATATTTAATAAAAAATCTCAAGATTTTCTTTAAATTTTTCAAATGGCACTATTCCAGGCAATAGCACTTCCAGAAACGGTTAAACCAAGGTTGCTCAAAATACGTTATGAAGCAGTTTTTCATTTCTGCTACCTTATTTGTAGAGGCGGTTTTATGGGGGGGGGCAGAAGGGGCACTTGCCTCAGGCACAGAAATTTTATGAGCGCAAAATTTTAAATAAATGATCAAACAAATTATTAATTAATTAACAAAATAAAAATTCAAAAACATTTAAATAACAATAAATAGATTAAAATAATAATAACAAATTATGAATTAATCAATAAACTGAAAATAATTTTGCCAATAAACGACAATTTGGCCTGCAATTTTTGGGAGACATGGGAGGGGGATTAATCAAGATTTTGCCTCGGGCACAAGAGAGACCAGAACCACCACTGCTTATTTGGCACTCAAAATATCTAGAAATTTTTATTTCCTATTCTTAAATGTATTACATGGTCTTCTCTTACTCACTAAAATAGCTGAGAATGTACTCTTAGTATCAAATTTTTTTTTATATATCTTGGATGCCTTAGAAAAATCAAACTGGCTCTCTAGTAACATAAACGAAAACTCAAAGCGCATTCTTCAGTTTTTCTCAATTTCTGCAACATTCATGCCATGTAACATAACGCACTTTGAGTTACCGCAGTCGAAGGGCTGCGAATCATTCTTGTCGAAAATGATTCTTCGACAAAAACGATTCTCAAACAGTTACTTTTCCACAGCAGAAGCACAAAGGTCACACTTTACTTCCCAGAATACCTAAGCAAATCAAACAAAACAATCAAGACTACTATTTTCACAGGTTAAAGCAAAGCATATGCTAAGGAATCTAGGTCAGGTAAGGTCATTCTCATGGGGGGCCAATTATTGAAATATTGTTATGGATGAGCTTAACTTTCTCAATGGATAAACATCTAGCCACCTTGGATCAGGTCAGAAGTTTGACCTCTCTTTGGAAAGGGCTTGAACTCACCACCCATAATGAGATCTAAGGGTAACCAGAAGAAGGGTCTAAAATAAATGAGATACAAATAGTGAGCTTCTTGGAATCAACACCCAAGATTCTTTCTGTAACATCCTTCAGGGATATTTAGAGAAGAAAAAATGTTTTGTTTTTATAAGCCTGTATTGACAGGCGTGCACAGACCGCCTGAGGGCTCAAAATTTTTAGTAGTGTCTAGTATCCCACAGTTTTCTATTTCTTTATGCGCATATGTGTGCTTTTTGTTTGTTTGTTTTTATTTTTCAGGGTTATCCCTATCACTCTTGAAACGCGAGTACATGGTCCCAATTTGTTTATGAAGAAAATTATCTGAGATAAACTAGAGGGAAAAGTAAAAAAGGCGGGGAGGGATGGGGAAGTTTAAATGAGACGTTACAGAATACCTGGAACAGTTATTTTTAGAAGCCCTGGAAGAGCTACTTGTGGTTCCAATTCTCCGTGAATGCTTGATAGAGCAACTGGACCGCTAAGGATGCCTCTTAAAAAATCGGTCACGCAAGTTGGAGGTGACCCTGGAGACGGAGACGTGGTTACTTTAGCTTCCAACTCAGCTCGAAGAATTGAGTGGGCAGGATCTTGGTTTGCTTCCACTGAAAACGTGAAAAACTAAATTTCAATATCATTATACAATTGTTTATCAAACAAGGAGATTGTTACGACAAGGCAATGGAAACGTTCATTTACAAAACAGACTCTTAACCGTCTTAATGGAATACGATATATATATATGCATATATATATATGCATATATATATATATATATATATATATATATATATATATATATATATATATATATATATATATATATATATATATATATATATATATATATATATATATATATATATCTAAAATAAAATTTGGAAAGAGAAGACCTTACCTTCCCCATACGTACACACAAGACGTCGAACCACGGAAAAATCCTAATTTCGGTCTCGTTGTTAATTTGCATTTAACCAGAGTGCTCGGGGAGGGTGGGGACTACAGCTCCTGAGGTATCAAAGCATATAAAAATGGCAAAAGCTTGTAATACTCGGAAAAACTATCAAGGCAAAAATTGTCTTTGAAAAAAAGGCAACGATTTATTCCAGGAGCGGTGATCCTTCAGCCAATCCTTGTCGAGAATTGCTTCTGCTTCTTCCACTTAAAACAACACTCAACACACACCCATAAAGAACAGTCTACTTTCTCAAACCCTTGGATAACTAACTCCAAACTGCTACTAATTACTTTAGCTAAACACAGTTACAAAAGTAATAAAAAAACCTGCCACAAAAATATTGGTGCAGTTTTCCCAAATAGTACATTATATTTTTGTTTTGCAAATATTCTCAAATTCGAATTTAATGCAAGAATGGACAGGCATTGTTCCGTTTCAAGACTTTTTATTTAGCGAGTAATAACAAAAATTATTTGTTTATGCCCTAAAATACGCAAAAAATCATGATTTAGGCTTTATCAGAAATGTGCAAATTCAAGAAGGGGCTAAAAGAGAGAAGAGAAAAGGATTCTGGTTGGATACATTGGCACCTTTGAGCATGGATAGGTAAGCCAAGAATCCTTAGTGTGTTTATTTTCCTACCTGGCAGTCATTTAATTTCTCGGCCGAAGTTCGAGTCAACGCATACCGAACTAACCGCCGAAGTGAGATAACTAAATTTAGATCCTTTATGAATAAAAATAACACTTAAAAATGTGTGTTCTTAAAATTAAACATAGAATAATACAATGGGAGCAAAATCAATTATGTCCGCAGTTAGGAGTTACTGTGATAGATAGAAGATGATCAGGCATGTGTACATAAATCCACTTTGCTGCTGCAATGAATCGGAAGAGTGGGTAGTCCAAAGTCGTCGAAATATCAAGAAAAGGGGGGAAATGTGTGAAAACTATAGGGCTTTTTCGGAAAATCTAAAAAAAATTACTAAAATAATGGTTGAATATTTGACCAGAACAAATGAATCTGAGACGGGATGGACACTGAGGCCCCCTCGTGCATGGATTGGAAAGACTATGGAATATATTAACTGCCTAAAAGGAATAAATGAATTGGGAAAAATGAAGTAATCTGTTGAGTATCATCTGTCGATCCGCAGGACCGGTAACCACGTATATGGCGTTAAGACTTGATACCATCCATATTCAAAAAAGGGCCTTGAGACCCGTGGCCTCTTGGAAAAAATGCAGGTATTTGGCCAGATTGCAGAAGACCAAGAATCTCCTAATGGCATTCTCAATCCCATAAATATGGCCGTAAGACATCTCACGTTTTTTGTGCAACATTAAGTTATTTCTTATACTGAATTTTCCTATTCTTTTACAGCAAAAAATTATTAGGGGGCATCTTGGCAATTATTATAAGATCAGCTAGAGGCTAAAGTGACTAATTTATTTACATGGTTTTTGTTATTCTAGAGTTAAAAAAAAACTTGATCAGATCAGAGGCACAAATCGGAAGGGGATGCTAATTTCGACAAAAAAAACGTAAATTTTGAAAAAGACTTTGTAGTGTTTCTAAAATAAATAACAAAATCCTTGTTCCTTGTCCCTATTTTTTCGTCCATTGGTGTCCCTGCATTTGATAGATTCAAAACTGAGACGTTTCGCGGCATTTAAGAGTGATACCCTAAGAGTGACAAAAAGAGGTGTAGCTTTCCATACTCCAATTAGCTTAACTACATACTCGTACCGACCAATAGATTTTCTATGCTTGAACACATGATTAAACAAAAAAAAAGTCAGAGCCTTAGTTTCTGATCAAAAGACTGGTGCAATATCTGGTATTTTTATCAGAGGGGTTTGGGGCGGGATAGAAAAATTTGAACAGCAGAAACCAGGCGAGTAATGAGAAAACTATAAAAAAATAAAGGAAAATTGCAAAAACCTTGTTCTTTCGGGAAAGTTCCAGAGCTCGTCGAGTACATCCCAATGCATTATGGTAAAAAAGAGCAATACATAATTTTCTCCCATTTTTTATAGTGCCGTTTTGGGAATAACTCATAATGAACGGCTCAAATGTGTCTCTAGTTCCCATCTTGTCATTCAGTCTAACAAAGGCAATTTTTACGTTGTTTCAACTTAAATTGCTATAAAACAATCGAAAATAATGAACGGGTTATTCAACTTGTGTCCTTAACTTTGCGAATCAGGGTCACGTGAAAAAAAAGCTTCAAAAATAAAGTGAAAGTGAAAAATACAAATGAAAAATGTTTTCAACCACAGAGCACCTTACAAAGTCAAGGCTTTGGATTTACACCACTTTGTTTTATTGAGCTTATTTTCTTTTCCTACAACGGACCTCCCCATCAAGGGAAATCCTTGTTCAAGAAATTAGTTAGTAAAGAAATGTACATGTTTATGTGGAATAGACGCTATGTTCAATTTAAAACTTAGAATAGCTTATGAATCAATCAGCAAATAAACGAAATCATCAGTTTCTTTATATTCCTATCCTGACTTAAGTGGTCGCAGTTTCTGTCAGTTTTGAGAATACGTACTCAAGTTAGCTCTTGTCGGCCAGTTCAAAGAGTATGGAAGTCTGTGAGAGTGAAAAACTGCCGATAGGGGAATCCCGCAAACAGTAATCCGATTTAGTATTTGGCGATTATGTTCCTTATTTAGCCTATCCCAAACTGCTGTATATTTTTGTCACAATTCTATCATTAAATTTGTAACTTAAAATCACTGATAAATCGTGCAAAGTGGCGGTTAGGCGGAAGGGAAAGCCCCCCAGGTATACGGAATAATTTCTGTTCGTTTTAAGTTTTAAATGTTGCTTCTTACATTCAGTTGAAAAGAACTTGTTTTTTATTTAATTCAGCAATAACGCGCCGAAATGAAAAAAGCAAAATCTTTGTATTTGTATTCTACCTTTTTAATTGTCTATGTCAATAAATCTCAGGTCTGAAAGCAGCTGTTTGACACTATACGACAGGACCTCAACCCATCTTACCAAGAGAGAATGTCTCATTACACAGTCAGCGGGTTTTCGATCTTCACAAAGAGTAGGCCTATATATATATATATATATATATATATACATACATACATATATATATATATATATATATATATATATATATATATATATATATCCACGGAGGGGGCGAAGTTTGAAAAGGGTAAAGTGTTAATTTTTTCCGAATAATGCACATGTTTTTCGGTGTTCCAATGGTAGGGTCTAGACATCTTCCCCCAAGTGCCTACCATGCATTTTTTTAACTTTTTCTTTCTATATAGAAAATAATATGTTTTTTATACGCTTTCTTTTACTTCTTTTTCTGGTCTTTTATAAAAATAAAAAATGGCTAATAAAAAAAGTAAAGCTTCATTATCCTAACTTGTCTATCTATTTTGGAGTATAAGTAAATTGAATGATATTGAGCCTGAATCAAATTAGTTATTTGATTATTTCAGCTTAATGCTCATAGTTAGAACGATGATCTAAAATTCTAGAGGCAATCCCAACATAAGGACTGTGAATCGTTATTATAGACCAAACAGAGGAGATACAAGGTAACCTATCGGTACATAGAACTCTCCTTGAAAATGGGCAGGCAAGAATATATGTTCGACCAGTCCAAGCAAATATGCATGTTCAGAATATACTTCATTTCTCGACCGTTAGGCTACTTCCTCGAATCTCTCTTGGATATTTCTGGACAATATTTCTATTCTAAAAAAAACAGATTTTCTTATCTAGACCACCTTAAAAACTGAAAAATTATTTCCGCTTCTCTCGAAGAGAAATGCGTCAGCAAAACATGTACCTGAGAGGACAAGAAAGGTTATCCCTGAATATTACCATTCTTAGATATTTCCCCATTCACAAGCCTACTTCCTTAATTCAAGGAACCGATTCCTGACGTAAGGGCAAGATTAGTCCCGCCTTGAAATATTGATTAAGGGATAGAATTGCGTCAGCAGCCGGAAATAAGAGTTTATTTCAGGTTACTGATTTTGGAGATGTATCCCTAAGGGATAGGTAAAGACATCCCACTCCTGCGCAAAACAAAGAAATCGATTTTCCGCCCCCACATTAAAATTACAGCTTCCGGGACTAGGTCTGCCGGGATATATATATAGAAAGATCAATGGAGGATATAAAATTTCATGAGGGTCTTAAAAGTTAGAGCAATAATTTGGATTTCCGAAGAGTATTTTCCATAAACTATTCTGAGAAAAGGGGAATGGGTTCAACTTAAATGGGATGAACAAATGAGGGAACTAGGATTCGAGCTGCTAAAGATCTGTTTTTGTTTTTTTGTTTTTTTTAGCTTCTAAAGCAGGCACGTACGCAGGAATTTGTTTCGGGGGGGGGGCAACCCTTCAAACCCATTATTCTGTGAGAAAAATCAGAAAATTATGGGAAAATGAAAAAAATCATGAGATTTTGGGGGGCCCGGGCCTGGAGGCCCCCCCCTGCGTACGTTCCTGTTCTAAAGTTAAACATCACTTATCTTACAAACACGGATAGGTCTTCAGTGATCCTTGTACTCTTACTACAAATAAAATTTATGAAGACGCTGCTGATGAATTAGATACTATGGCAAACTCTCCTCCACCTATTGAATCAATTAATTAACCAATGGCCCCATCATATTTTTAGCTTCTAGTTTAACTGTCGTATGTAGCAATATCCACGGCAAGAACAAGGAGGCTTAGCTTTTCGTCTCTCCAGATTCTTTCAAAGATATACCCCTTCCTCTCTCAAGAAAATATATGATAGATGTTTTTCCGTATTATGGTTTAAACTAGAGTTTTAAATGACTTTAGAGATATTCTTACAAACTCAGGCTTGAATCTGAACAGCTCCACGGCTCAAGTTTTTTTTTAATAATAAAAAATCAGATGCTTACTAAGATATTACGGTTTTAGCAAATGCAATGCAAACGTTTTTATACTACTTATTAGTATATTATACAGTAGCAGTAGGAAAATCTGTCTTCCACGCAACGATGCCAAATAGAGCGTAATTTACTTAGTATTTGTGCATGTGTATTTTTTGTAATGTTTTATAAGACAGACTGTTATTATTATTATTGTCTTTTACTATGCCTTGCCCATCCTCTAAACTAAACTGCAAACTATAGGACACTTATTTTCTAAATAACCCCTAATAACAAATTGTTGCCGGCTCAAAGCTATTTTCCTTCAACTTAATTTAAATAATGCTGAATCTAATTGATCCCGGACATACGGATTGTAATGCTTCGACTTTGGATTCTTTGGCCTGTTGTTTGGGCAAATGTGACAATCTTGAAAGCGATTCGTATGCAATTTTAGACTACTCAACATTTTCATGGTATTTAATTTTAAAGAGAATATGCTTTTTATTGAATTTCCTTTGCATAAGATTTGTTACATACCTACAAACCCCTCTTTAAGAAAAGCGATAAGGGTGAGTGTAGTAATTAGAGGCATTAGCTTGGTTTCTGTTGGAAGCAAATTACTCAGTATGATGATGCTTTTAGAGGTGCTGTAGATAAATTTAAGAGAAGAGCAATGTGGTTTTGGGAATGAAAAGAACCAAATTTTTGTTCTTAGATTAATAATTGAGAAGTGCCTGAGTCATCATACCCTTTAGTCATCACTTTTATAGATTATGAACAAGCGTTTTATTCAGCTGAGTGAAGTGCTTTAGAGAAGGTCATATCCTTGTATGGTATACCAGATAAATGCATTAATGTAGAAAAAAACATTCCTGCGGTTAAGTTAGGAAATGAGGTTAGTAACTGGTTTCGTATTAAATCAGGAATTAAGCAGAGTTGAGGTATATCCCCAATTATATACATCAATTTGATTGACTTTGTCCTAAGGAACACGGCAAAGGCTAAGGGAGAGAATGGAATCAAATGAGAAAGTAAAGTATTCTAGACTTGGATTATGCTGATGATTTGAGTGTCCTAGATGAAAATGTTAGCAAAATGAATGATTTTTTGGAGGTTTTCAGAGTTCAGGTTGCGAGAAGAGGTTCAAAAATTAATGTTAAGAAGACTAAGTCGATTAGATTGGGAATAAGTGATGTGAAGAAGTGATGTTTAAAGATTGGGGATGCAATGAAGATATCAAAAGCAGAATGGCGAAGGCCCAGGGTGTTTGGATGGAAAAGAGTTTGGTTGGATAGGAAGATAAGTCTGCAAGCCTACATTAGCATATTGGAAGTTAGTGATGACAATGGTCAAGTATGGCTCTGAAAAGTGGGCTCCCCGAAATACGGGGGAGGATTTGTCTACAGATTCTTTTGGGTACCCGTCTGACTGACGGCATTTCAAACATTAAGCTGTACAAAAATTTGTCTCTATCCCACTTCTAGGGTTACAATGGTAGAAAGGTTGAGACGGCTAGGCCAATATTCAACGAATGAAGGATGATAGATTGCTAAGGATCGTCCTTTTCGGCCAACCATCTGGGAGGAGTCCAGGTGGGAGGTCATATGAAAGAATTTAAGGGAAATTGGAACTTCTTGGGAGGCTGAAAAGAGGGAGGCTTTGAATAGGTTGGGATGGAGGAGGATTTTGTGTAGCTGTGTTGTCCTCAGATGGTTTGGTGTTGCAGCAAGTGGTTAGTAGCAGTAGTAGTAGTACTCTAGGACGCAAACGGGAGGGAGGACTGTTGGCCAGTGTTCCACAAAAGCTCAAGATCTATGCGATATTTCGTAAAATGTCCATCCTTTCCCTCACTCTGAATTCCTGTGTAAGTACCCACCTATGCGCAACATCCTTATTTGTCGTTTCAGGCGTAGCTGACCGACTGACGTACAAATGGGTAACTATTCCAATTGCAACCTTACAGGCCAAAGTTGGTCCAGCCCCACCGGTACATGCCTAGATTGGTCATCGAGTTTGATGACATTTGGGCAACTGTGTGAAAAAAGGGCATTCAAAAATAAACTGTGGAATAAAGATTCACCTCTGGACACATCATTGAATTTCAATTCCGTTTCAATGATTGAAAGGGATATTGGTAGCCTACTTACGTATTAACGACACCGCAGCAGAAGTTGCGCTAATGAGATAGCTAAGAAAGACATACTTTAAATGTTACAGCGACTGAAAACCAAAAAATTAAGGTAAAATACTTTTTGTCGAAATTCAGATAGGTTTAGATATATCAGTAAATTTTCTTTTCAAACGCATATTGAGATAGCTAAGAAATAGACATACCTTTAGAATAAGAATTTCATCCTGAGCCAAAATTTAAAATGTCCATCAGAAATAAACTTTACACCCCCCACCACCCTAACAAACAGACCTATACATCATGAAATGTATATGTTACCCTGAATGTCCGCAAATTGGTGAATGTCGACATTCACCGGTGAATGTCCGAAATACTTTTTTTTTCTCGTTGGATTTAGTAATAGTTGCCAGTCAACTTTTTCAATTTTATGCAAGGTTTGATGATGACAGATTAGGTTAGCTTAGGTTTTTAACCCATTTCTGATATTTAGAACCAAATTCAATCCAGTCTAACCTAATGTAACCTAAACTAACATAATCTAATCTAAACTTACTTTAACTTTTACCATCATAGCTTACATAAGACTGAAAAAGCTGACTCGCAAAGCTAATTGAATCCAAGCAGAGAAAAAGGAATTTCGAACATTCACCGGTGAACGTCGACATTAAGCAGATTTCGGACATTCACGGTAACAAATATATGAATGAATTTTCCATTGATTATATATTTACATTTTCCATTCATTGATATATACAACTCAGGGTATATATTTGCATATTGGGAGGGGTTCTTTAGTTAATTTCCGGCGCAATGAATTTTATATTTGGATTCGGTATGAAATCTTTACTTTAAAGATATATCTATTTCTTAGCTATCTCAATATTAGCGCAACTTCTGCGGCGCTGGCGTTAATACGTAAGTACCTGAATATTTTTATAATTGTCTCTATATCCTCAGGAATGTTACTCCTATAGGACTTACAGACAGGGTTGCCGCCACGGTCAGCTCCCTATAGTGCTACAACTGCCCAAATAGTACTTTCCTGTTATTTTAGCACTATATTAGCAACCCTGAACACGTGCTATAGTGTTACACATAATAAAATAGTGCTAAAATTGCACTTTTGTGCTACAGGTGGCAACCCTGCTTACAATAAAGCATGACCAAAAGGTCACCAAGGTGGGTCCTCAGTTGCCCTGGCTGAATTCATGTCACCCCATGGATCGGAAGTGACAGTCAGGCAGGTACTAATATTAACTTAAAGGGATTTTTGACCATGAATAAGAAACCCTTCTTTGTTACTGAAAACATAATTTTTTTCAATTACATAATGTTATCTATTTGACTTACAACATTATCTTTAGAGTATGTTTTATTATTAAACGGAAAACAAATGTTAATGTCACCCAATACTAAGGCAAAAAAAACTCATTAAAATTCCTAGATAAGTTGACACGGGAGAACAACTAAGAGAAATCATAATGAGAGGTCAAGATAGGCAATAAGCTCCAAGATTACATTCGGAAATTTTTTTTAATCTATAGGTTTTTATCTCTATTCGAGTCGGACAAAAAAGAGCATTCTCATTGGATAAAGCAAGTAACTTAAGTAAACCATTAAGACTAAACAAAGTAGAAAGAAAACTGTAAGTTTTTAAATTTAGGGAGGGAACAAGTTTCTTCCAACTGTGTACATAATTGGAGGTGATAATACAACATTTCGGATGTTGTAATTCAAAGGGCCAATTGGTTCAATCGACTTCCCTGTACCTTATCCAGTGTTTGAAAACATTTGCGTTTTTTTTCTCAAATTAGAATTATTTTGCATTGTACATACTGTAAGGCTATAACTGTCCCCATTAAAGGGGAGGGCTGAGATACCATTGTCACAAAAGCAAGCATTATATTTGTTAACAGGTTTGAATGGAAGTCAACTGGTACTACTCTTTTGTTATCATAGCCTAGTGCTTAGTCCAGAATGAGAATAAATTTTCAAAGGCTTATAGCGCTAAAAAAAATACTTATCAGCAGCAAATGTGAATAGAAATTTTTAACCTCTGCTTTTGACTTCATGTCGATTGGCACATATTTCAGTTCCGGCTTATTTAAACACTTACGGGAAATGACATTAGCGCAGCGAAGTGGGGTATTCAATAATAGGATTTTTGGTAAATGTTTCGTTATTCATATTATTGACCTATGAATAAAGTAAACATACCACTCGATGCCTTTTTTTATGCTCTTTCCAAATATAATAAGCATTTTTGCCGGAAATGAATTTTACCCCCACCCCTATATATACCAATTTAGGGTATATATTTGCACATAAGGAAGTTTAAACTTACCTCTCATTTGCATCAAAAATAAACTTTACCCCCACCCCCCGAGTGTGCAAATATATACCCTGAATTGGTATGTAGGCCTATATAGGGGTGGGGGTAAAATTCATTTCCGACAAAAATGATTATTATACTTGGAAAGAGCATAAAAAGGCATCGAGTGGTATGTTTACTTTATTTGTAAGTCAATAATATGAATAACGAAAAATTTACCGGATTTTTTTCCGTCTTATTACCGTTACCGAAAAAAAATTGAAATGACGTTTCAGCACGTAAGCCTCGTAAACATTTTTCTACAAGTAATGGTTGGTTTTCACCAGATACGTAATTACCGTCGCAGTGCCATTTGCATCGTATCCAGCTAAAATACCGCGATATTTACACAATGTTATAGGACGTAGCATATTGCTACGTCCGGCTCCTTTAAAAGGAGCCGGAAAAACACCTCATTTTTTTCAGCGTGGCGAATTTCAAAACAGTTTTACTAATGATGACGGTCACTGCATATGTGACCGAAATATCTGGTATTTTTGTGAAGTTTATCACTGTTTGTGAAACACTGTCTATTAAAAGGATTTTATCCCTATTTAAACTTTTATTTATCGTCATGGAATGGCAGTGTGGTCTCCGAATTTATCTAGGCTACCTCATTCGCCCTATAGAGGGCACTGACTTTTAATCTTCGGGTTATAAAAGTGAAACCTTGCAATAGGTCTTCTACTAAAATGAAGTACAAGAGAGGTATTTTGAGCTTCACAACTTTACTCGATTCCAATTTATGAGGTTTCAAAGATCTGCAAATAGCCTACATTTCCTAAACTCGGAAAAAAAACTATTGATATGGCTTAAAATTCTACTCAGATAACAGGAATTGCATTTTCAAAACTAATGCCAGAGAAAAAGAAACTGAAAATTAAGGTATAATGTTGTTTTGTCAAAATTCGAATAGGTATAGACCTGTCAAGTAGGATAATTTCTAAGGCTTAGAAATCAGAAGGTTGCCAAAGAAGCTTGGCAATACCTTCCCAGAGTACATTTTTAGCCCTGGGTTCATTACTGAAAGTTTCATTTTCCTAACCTAAACTCTTTCCAAGATAGCCAAAAGCAGCTTGTCTAGAATTTTACCCAAATTCCCCGTAGACTATGTGCAATTAAATTTTGCTAAGTTAACGGTAATTTCGCAGCTCAGTGCAAAAATTTCATTATGATTGTGAATTTTGGTTTTGGCCAACTAAATAAGCTTTCTTACAACGGTGTTTCGTGATAGTTTTCTTCAGAAGAGCAGTTGTTCTCCAGTGTTACCAAGCCCCTAGGTCTACCACAAATTCTTTTTTTTTACCAAACAACCAACTGATAAACTCAAAATAACTTACGGTAGCGCGTAATCAGCCTCTTCTTGTGATTAAAAAAAATGTTTCTACTTAAATTTATATCAAGTTCGTCCGAATCACTACCGGAACATTTAGAATCAGCTTTAACATCCGGATTATACTGACACCCAAAACCAAAGTGAGGATGAAAAGTTGCAAAAACACCTGTATATTTATACGAGTCCTCAGAATGGGACGCTTTATCACTATTCGAACTAAATTTGGAACTACAACTGAGGTCCAAAGGGACCTCTACTTCAGGCCTCACTAATGATTCAGTTCTCATTTCAACCAACCTTTTACAACGAAGTCTCGTTCAAGACTAAAATTTTAGCTTGGTTCTTGTGCAGAATGCGACGCCTTAGGGAGCAATCATCCAATCCACGCAAGCACTCCTCAAGGTTTCCGTCTTTTTTTCTCTCTCTCTTCCTTAAAAATGTCCGCATGAAGGGACAAGATATTCATAATTACTCTTCAACCCTTTATAACTGGGTCGAATCCTTAAAGCAAAATTTAATAATTCAATAAGTGATTTTAACCACTTCGTTTCTATAATAGAAGCTATTTCAAAATGCAGACCAATGAGCGTTTCGTTATGTCTTTACTCGCTACTAGTCTCAGCGCAGATGGGGGGGGGGCATCGGGCCCGAACATCTTCCTCATAGTATCAAAGTTTTATGTATATGATTTGTCGGTACTTTTCAATTAGCTAGTACCCACGCGAGAAGTCAAGCTTGGTTAATGCTAATGAAATAAAACAAAATATGATGAAAATTTTAATATTTAGAAACAAATTTGGGCTATATATTTGCACATTAGGTATGTAGGGGGTAAAGCATAACATATATTAAATACGCAACCTAACCTAGGTACCTTTTTTCATCCTAAACCCCAAAAAACAATAGTTTAAATTTTGTAAACGCAATGACAAACCACGGTTTGCGATCCAATTCTATTGACAGATACCCGTTTAACCAGTTTCCTTTATCACCTTTCCTATACAATATACCCCTTGAGCACCAGCTAGTTGAAAAGTACCAATTTGTCAACGTATGAATTTTCCAATGCGAGGTCGAATTGTGCTTGGAGCAATTTAAGGATCAGAATTCTGTTGGTCCTCCTCGGAAATCAAAATCATTATTAATATATCAGTCAATGCTCCTGTCCTAATCATTGTATTTTAGCCGGTTGTCTTTTTATGGAAAAGCACATTCGAAACAAACAGCAGCTAGATTTAAAACATAATTTTTTACATTAAAGTGTAGACTCGAGTTAAAACTAGCAAAACTATTGAAATTTTAGGGGGGAACTGACTATTTCCCTTCAAATTTCGTTTTTCGTAATTATTTAAGTTACTATTAAAGCTCTTTCAAAATTGCCATAAAGAGGTTTTCGTCATTAGTTTTAGTTCAACATTGGTAATACTTACAATTCCTAAAACATTTGTAAATGACCTTTCTTTTGCACTTGGAAATTTATTTGAAGATGCTTATTTTTAATTTTCAGTTACTATGGGCCGTGGTTCGATCTTTACGGTTGCAGCTCTTCCAGCAGCCTTTATCATGAAAAAGACTACACAGTCTTCCGCCGGTTGGAGTCTCTAACGCAAGGTACGGATATTGGGGTGCTTAGACTAAGCACAACAATATCCGTATCATGCGTCAATTCTTTAATTCTAGGGGAGGCATAGGACACAGCTGTCGAAGGTTACAGAAGAGGCTTAGTCAAAATTATGTTTCTAAGGGTCTTAATCACACCTACGCGCAGGAGAAGTATGAATTTCTCCTAAAGCTTTCCCGAAGGACCACCCCGCCCAGGAAGCTTGGACCTTAAGATAAGCTCCTTGTTGTTTTCAGTTCAGCCTTACTTTGGTAGAAAAATCCTCTGGTATACCCCATCTTCCAAGGCCATATCCAGGAGGGGTTACTGGGTTTGAGCCTACCCCCCCCCCCCACCAAAATTTTCGTCCGAGTCGTAAAAAAGTAACAAAATGCATATAGCCTACACAAGTTTTTTTTATGTGACTCTTAAATTTAATTTTGTAAAACATACCCCAAAAAAAACACAACGCCCTGAACCCTCGATACACCCTTGGCATCTCGTAATTTTGGGATAAAATTGAACGAGGGCGCAGTGTCTAGGGATTTCATGTTTGAAACCCTCTACCAACAGAATGTGATAAACTAGATGAAAATGATATACATGTTCATAAGCTTTTCTCTAAACCATATTGGTTCTGATACTAACAGCTGGGTCAGAGCTGAACATCCAAAGAATCAATAAAACGATACAATCTAGAAACATATTTTAATCTCAACTTTGTAAACAAGGATTGTACAATAGAATAGCTTTCGTTATCAAGTCAATGTAGTTATTTTTTTGTTTGTTTTTTTAATATGTAATTTTCTAAGTCAAGACACATAGAGGTTGATCATTATACTCATCCCCCTTATATTGTAAAAAAGAAAAGTCTACCATGGTTTATTTTAAGCCATAAGATCTCTCAAACGGTCAATAGCATGCAAAGTTATCTGAAGTTTTTTGTTCAAAGGGATAGAATCAAAGCAGTAAAAAAGTGCATAGCTTTGACGGAAAAGGCGAAAAATTCCCAAGAGCATCTTTAATCAGCCATATTATTTTTAGGTCGAATCAGGCATATCCGCACGAATTCATGGGCGGAGATGTGTCTGTTTAGGGTGCGAGCTAGATTTGAGGAAATCCCAAAACTGTACAATTACATGTAAAAAAATAGGAGGTTATTGACAAAATGTGAAAAAACAACATAGATTTGCTTATGCGCCTAATTGTGATATTAGGAAAGGAAATTAATAGACTTTAAAATTTACTTTCAAGAATTCTTGAAAAAGCTACTTTCCAGAAAAAAAAATTAGATGAGATGAGGTGCTATATTTACAAATAAAATCCTATTTCGACTGAAGTTGCTAATTGACAATTGATCTTTTTTCCTGTTTCCTTATCTCAGATACCAAAACAAGGAAGAATTGAACTAGGAAACAAAAGAATATCTTCCTTGTTTATAATTTCAAGACATGGTTCTTCTTCGAATTTTTCCAGAACAAAATTCAGTAGCAGCATTAGATGTTAGTTACGGTGCCTATATCATTACAAGTCTTAAAGAAATAATAGAAGCAGGATCTGGGCATGTGTGCAAAGGGGGAGAGGTATCTCTGGTCATTTACCCGCACCAAATTTTAATATCTTGTAATATTTCTAATTTTTCATCTTTTTATCATTTTTAATTGAACAATTCCTACTTTTTCTTTCTTTCAGTCCCACCAATTGTCAGTCCCCCTGAAACAGATTTCTACTTAGTTAAACATATTTCTACTTAAGGAGAAGGGGGAGAGGTCATCCGACTATGAGAAAAATATTTTTTATGTCTTATCAGTCACTAAACTGATCATTATTATGTTATTCTCCCATCTCAGAAAAAGGGATCAATCTTAAATACCTATCCCTTTGGCCTTGGATGGAGATCATTTGCAAAAGAATTCCCAAACAAGAAAACGGACAAATTGTACCTCTCCTCTACATGTAGGCCATATAAGCATATATGCGCCATGCACTCCTAAAATAATGGAACAAACATTGTGAATTTTCTAACGTATACTTTAGTTGACACCATGAGGAACTTGGACTGCTCACATGGGCAGCTCCCCCTCCCTAAATAAATTTTTTTTAATTATATAATAAATATTTCCAAGGTTCTACTTGGAAATATTTTGCTAAATTTAAGGTGCTTTTGCTTGTAAATTTACAACGACTTACATTTATTGATGACGACTTTGCATGGACTTGGACATTTCTATTTGGTTGACGGTTTGGGTATACTGTTTGTTCCTAGGTAGTTGGATAGATGGGTAAGGTAAAAGCCTCGTTCAAGTGCACATTTGTCTCAATTGCTGGATTAGGACGACAGTTTTTTTTGTTTTTTTTTTTGCCAAGTAATTACCTCTTAAACATAATATATATATATATATATATATATATATATATATATATATATATATATATATATATATATATATATATATATATATACATATATATATATATATATTGTCTGGCAAAAAAGATGGCCCTTGCTTCGCTCAGCCTGCAGCAAAGCTTCCACCCTTTTCTTATTTCATATTAAATTCATGATATGGGAAACTATTTCCCATATTTCCCTTTAGCCCTTTTCTTATTTTCTATTGACCGAATGAAAACGTTTCCATTTTCTAGTTAAACAGACTCCCCCAAATAAAGTATTCCGCGAGACTGACACACGGCCAGAGGCAGTGCGTAAACCCTTTATAAATTTTAGGTGGAATCAGTACAGCAATGCATCCCTTCTTTTACATGAAAGATTCTGCGGCTAGTTATAAAATCTCAAAATTGTTTGTGCAAACTGACATAATTATGCATCAAAGGCCAAACTAAATAGCAGAACCTGTGAAAAAATTGATAAATTGCACAAATAGACGTATTTGCAATTTTTTTCATTGCCAAAAAAGCAGCAGAGCCAAAAGCAAATTGCGAAAGAGAAAGCTAATGTCATGATTTTTCAAGTGCAGCAAAGGCCTTAAACCTGATCCTGATCAAAACAAGAACCCGTTTCAAACCTTGACTACCCTTCAAGCTTGCCAACAAATCAGTCTAAATCGCGAAAGGGTTAAGCTACTCAACCGGGAACGGAAAAGTTAAATCATCAGTGATCAGAAGTATTAAAATTGACATAATTGTATCACTCAATTATATTTGTGACATAAAAACAACTAAAGAACGAACGTTTTTACCTTGAACGTTGGCAGGTTCAAGTGCTAGGGATAGGGGTACCGTTTGTGGGGGGGACTAGGGTCTAGGAAAAAATTACGAATCTAGGGTTTAGGAAATAATGGTCAACAGGGGAACATATTTTTCAGTGGGGGAAATAGGGCTTATCATGATCTCCACAGTCCGAACCTATCTGGTTGAGGAGCCGACAGTTAAGATCTGAGACTTTGTCTCAACATTTGCCAGTTGCATAAAAATATATACTCGTATATAGAGGAGGGGATTCGAAAAATTTTCTGAAACTACCAAGGTGGTAACAACGCACCCTTCTCTGAGAAGTTCAGGAAAATAGATGACAACTTCCACATGATTAAGCAGAATGGCTATGTAAACTCTGCTCTTCAGATGTTTAGTAAGGTCCATTTTGTTTAACAATTTCCGGCTCTTACAGAACTACAAGCACAATTCCAGTCTGGATGAGTACGTCATTAGTGGTGGGGGTAGGGATACAGACAAATATAACTAAGGGAAAGTCTTAAAAAACAAAATAAAAAAATGGGACACCTACTTTTAACTTCCCATATTCAGTGAAGAACGGTTACCCATTCATGACAGACGATAGCTTTGGAAGTTCATCGTTCAAGAGGTTGCGCCAATTCACAAAAATGGAAGGGATGAAACAATGATTTTTTTTTTGTTTTCATGACGATACAAAAAGGGACATTTTTTTCTAACGCAAGTACCATTTTTTTCAAATCCAGGGGGGTTCTCCCATACACCCCTTTTGTGACCCTCTGCTCAAGGTTATTTAAACCATTGTTTAAAAAGAGTAAGATCAAATAGTTCGTGGTAACTAACTGTAAGTAAGGAGCGACTCGGCTCAATAGTAACCGAAACTCTAAAAGAAGGAATTTTCATACTAATAGATACATCAAAAGAATCAAATTTTTATGCTGATTTCAAGTATATAAGTTTCATCAAGTTAATTTTACCCATCAAAAATTACGCGCCTGAGAAAACTTGCCTTATTTTCAAAAAATAGGGGGGACACCCTCTAAAAGTCACAGAATCTTAATGAAAATCACACCATCAGATTCAGCATATCAGAGAACCCTACTATAGAAGTTTCAAGCTCCTATCTTCAAAAATGTGGAATTTTGTATTTTTTGCCAGAAGAAAGGTCACGGGTGCGTGTTTATTTTTATCTTATTTAATAACTATGTCTTTGAGAATAACTTAATCCCCCAGTCCTCGGGGGAAGGGCTGGAAGTTATGAAGGGCTCCAATGTTTACATATAGTATTGGTTATTGGGAAGTAGGCAGACGTTTGCAGGGGAATTTTTTCTGGTCGTGGGGGGGGGGGGGAGCGGGGTATACGTTGGAGGATCTTTCCATGGAGGAAGTTTTCAAGGGGGAAGGGATATTGGTATGTAGGGGGCGCCAGATTTCCCAGCATTATTTAAAAAGCAATCAGAAATAAAAAAAAGTTTTTAATTGAAAAATTTTTTGGTACTTGTGCACAGTATAGTACACATCGCTATAGACTGTATCAATGAAACCAGACACGAAACCCGTCAAACGGCTATTTGCAAGAGAGAAATGGAATGCAAAGCGTGGTTTCCATTGCGTTTACAATATTTAAACGATTGTTTTTTGGGGTTTAGGGGGGGAGGTACCTAGGTTAGGTTATGTATTCACTATATGCTATGCTTTACCCCCCCCCCCTAATGTGCAAATATATAGCCCAAAATTGTTTCTAAACTATTATATATTCATCCTATTTTATTATATTTCATTAACATTAGCCAAACTTGACTTCTTTCGTGGGTACCGTAAAATGCACAAGTACCAACTTTTCAACATCAAAACTTAAAACGAACAGAAACTATTACGTTCGCCCCATAGGCAATACCTTGTTCTTTACACTAACGTTTTTTTTAGTATTTTCATAAGAGCTATTTCGCCCTTCGTTTCGGGGGTGTTTTCCCCCTATTTCTCAAATTATACAAGCTTTCTTATCTTGACAAGTTTTCCGGAAAAAAACGAGGTCCTTTTGTCATATAAGTTTGTACAATCTCCGCTTTTTCGAGTTTCAGTCACTATTGGCACCAATCACTCTTTACTTATTGTTCATTACCACAAACTGTTCGATGAACACCTTTTGAAAATGTTATCTGCTCAAGGTTGGTAAAAAGCATAAGATTCATAACGAGTTCTTTTCTATCCAAGTAAAAGCAATAGTGAAATATGAGATTCCATCTTTGAATATTTTGCTCCACAATTTCTGTCAAAGTACAGTCTGTGAGATGAAGCATAAACAAAGTCATAAAAAAGCGATGAAACCAGAAACTTTGCATCTAAAGAAATTAAGGGAGATTTGCAAAAACCCTGAGATCGTTAAATTTGAATGCATTCGGATATAATGAGAAGACATCATCAATTTGGGACAAAAAAGCGTGCAGCAACCTATTGTTTGAATTGTCACCCAGGGGGCTCTGCTCTGTGTGCCATGAAAATTCTCCACGTTTAACCTTTGATACAGCCTGAGCTTTGGACACACTTCTAACATGTACAAAGCGAGCTAGGTTTTAGAGGATATTTTCTCAGCAATGTGAATAACATATCAAATCTTAACAATTGCTTTTTCACAGAAGTTGTTTTCATGGGAGTTGTTTTACAACCTTAGACTAGAATTAGCGTTGTGAGAAGGCCGTTATTAGCTCCATGGTGCTTCCCCAATAACGAACAGGGATTCATTTCGTAGCTGTTTAGAAATTGTTTAACCTGACCGCAAAATGTTGGGGCTCCTAGCAAGGTATTTTCTGAACACCCCAAATAATTTTTTTACGACACAATACCTTGATGGTAGCCAAGAGTGAGATCAAAACTTAAAATAAAGACAAATTACCCTGTATAAGGGGAATACCCCTTCAGCACCGCCCCTACATTTTAAACTCCTCTTTATTTGAAGCTTTATAAAAACCAAAGTCTGCTATTAATTTAAACCGGGTTATCTATATCTATTTTTATGATGACAACTTATCAATATTTATAATAGGATGAAAAAATAACACCCATCAAACAAAATATATACCTCTGGGATTACCTGGCCTATTTAAAAGCCAGAAGAGCTGATGGCAAAGACAGGGGGAAACCCGGAAGTCGGTCATGACCGAATAAATAAAGCCTTTAAACAACGAAAAATGGAAAGTTATGACTTATGAGCGGCAGAATAGACCTCGGGTGAAAAAAACCTTGCCGTGCTACAGTAATTGTAACCCACGAGTCGCAATTACAGGGTAACATATGTGACTATGTTATTTGGCTCAAACCCCCCTAAAAGTGAAATTGTTTAACCCTACCGAATTTTATTTAGATATGACAAGCTCTTTTGGTGGGTACGGATGACAAAAATATAGCCCATTCCTCGGAAATATTTGACACAGACAACTGAAACACTAGTTTTGGCTGTCGACCAGATAATGGAATGATTTCTATCAGCACGCAAAGTAATTATGCTGATAAGTACAGGTTTTAAACCCCACTTTTCACGAATGTTGGATCAGGTAAAGACCGTAAAAAGCCAAAGTTTCCCTGGGATGTGGCATCCCCTTCTCCTAGACCTGCGCGCATCAACAATTTAGTTACTACCTTCCTTCCACTCCCACAGAGGCTGAATAAACGTCGAAAAGGCATTAGTATGACATTAATTGCTACTTCTGACTCAGTTTGTTTGAGGTCAAATAGCCCCTTTTTGTTGCTACCCTGATGAATGAAACTAATGTACACCTCGCCCGCTCTAGAAAGCTTAAATTGATACTGTGTACACAAAAGGAAAAACTAGGACATTAACTATTACTAATCCTTCATCTCGTATCCCCCACATACGCCCAATGGGCTCAGACTCGCAGAAAATAGAATTAGATCACTAGCTGTTACTTCTCACTGAGTTCGGTTGGGGCCCGACAACCCTGAACCTCATGCCTTGACAAAAAGAATTTAATGCTCCATGTCATCCTCACCCGTAGAGGTCAGACTGGGCATGAGCGCCTCTCCCCCCAAAGGCCGAAGTAGAAGATCTCCCTCAATTTTTGTATATATTTCGAGACCCCTTTCTTGTAGTAGTAGTAGCATGATGTTTATAATAAATCGAAAACGAAAAAATTAAGAAGCAGCAGACCAAAAGCTAAGTTAGTGAAGGAATGTTGCGAAAGCAATTATAATAAAATTATGAATGTAAAAATAATAAAAGGACACCCTATCCTCCTCAAAACAGGTAAGACCAGGCCCAGGCTCAAAAAGAAACAAACAGAAATTTAGTGCAAATTCTCCACCAATTTTTTTTCTTCCACCACTTTCTACCAAAAATTTTATTTTTATCTGATTACCCGTCCCAACAGCTGTTGTGGTCGTAAACATTTAATCCCCAACCCGCTCCTTCATTCCCTAGAGAAAGTCCATCAGGTCTATATTCGAAAAAGACGAAATAAGGACCCTAAATTTTGTTACTAACCAAGTTTATTGAAATTTAATGTTCTGTTTTAATAGGTTTCATGATAATAAGAATTGAGGGATCCAATCCGCTCACTGGGATTCGATCAGGCATGGACCCAAAAAGGATCAACTTGGATGCTTGCTTTTACTTCCACCTTTTTTGGATGTGATCTAATTAACGCTTTCCAGCAGATAATCTAAACACGAGAGAATTTAGAAACCCCCTCCCTCATAGAGGCCAGAATGGCTACATACATAAGAGCCGCAAAACTAGAATGCTAGCTTTAAGTTCACATCCAATTTGGTTGTGATCCGACAGCCTACTCTGATACAAGTTCTGATAATATGAAACTAAAAAGCGCCTCCCCACAAAGAGGCCAGATTGGAGATAGACCCCTAAAAGCCATAACCTGGGTACCTTCTTACTTTTACTCCATTGAGGTCTGAAATAATAGCTTGCTATGTGCCACTATAACAATAATTTAGGAAACTTGCCCCCCCCTAATATGTCAAATCATGGCCCCCAAAGGCACGCTCAGATTGGGTCCTGATCCTAGGGCTCATTTATTCAATCTTTAAAAGATGAATAGCCCTCCAAATCTATGTAGGATTAACGTACTGCGTCTAAGTAAAGCTTAAGACGTGAAAGAATTTTTTTACTTATGTGATCTACCTTACTAGTGAAAAAAAAATTAAAAATGTTAGGGTTTTTCATTACAACTAAAAATATAAGGACCATTGTAAGCGCGGTTTGCTTGAAATTTTGAAATCAAGGAAGCCCCCATAAGAGCTGGAAAGCAGTACCTGACATTTTTTTCTTGACTGGTAACGCAGGTGAAGAACAAAATCTTTGGTTGGTTGATTATGTTGTTTTTGATTTGTTTTTCTTTTCTTTTTAATTAGTTGTGCTCCAATAAAATAACTATATTATATTATTAACTTGGGAAATATTATAAAAATTGTATTGACTAGAACTTCAAATTTGAGCTGATGTAATTTAAAATTACGTTTACTGCTTCTACTGCTTTTTCTCCGAGCCCAAAAGATAACACTGCAATCGGCTACCATAACGTTGGCAAGGCTTTTGGAAATACCTTAGGAAAAACAAAGTGTACGACAAGCGAAATACACCCCGAACAAGGAAGTGATGGGCTAAAGAATTAGGAACACTGACCGACATTAAAATCGTCCCTATCTCCTGGACACTCAGGATCACCAAAATTAGGGAGAGAGCGGTATCAAAAATAAATCGCTCCAAGTGAATTATTCTCAGTTGTTTTAAAGTTTTGGTCTTTTAAAATAATTTGGTTGCCCAAATTTTCGCAAAATAACCAGATTAATTTTGCGAAAATTTTTGGCATCAAATACTTAGCACAAGAGTACTTAGCCCTTCATATGTTGTGTTTTGAGGGAGAACATGAGGCAGCCAACAAATTTGTGTCTCCGATCTACCTAAAGCTTTGGCAGTTGGCACTATTAGTTCCACTGAAACTTTGAGTTGATTTATGGTGAAGTAGTTAGGTAAATAAAAAGAGAGCATAAGCACCCAGGCCATCTTAATAGTTGCTTAGTAAAGGGAGCCTCAATTAAGACACACTCAAACACAAAATTTATAATAAAAAAAAGGAAAAAATCTGGTTTGGAGTTTCATGACATCTTTTTCATGAGTTTCATGACATCTAAGACAACAATACAATTATTTTTTGTTAATGACTTTGACATACATTTATTTAAACAAACAACCAGTTACAAGAAAATATAACATCAAACGAATGAATGAGAGTAGAGTTACCATCCCTTACCCCTCCTAAGAGGTCTACGCACTTTACTAAAATTACTTCTTTTTCTATTAGTCTGGTCCATTATGATGATTTCCTTTTCTTTTTGTCGATGTTACGACAAATAAAACCACCGTGCACATTCAAAATGCACATCGTCTTCAATAAAACTTAATGACACTCAAGCCGATAAGAGCGTTTGAGAGGAACTTATGCTCCTATTATACCCTTCCTGTTCGTAAACTTTGACTGGCTTTGTGACATTATGTTTTTGTTATGCTATAAATAAAAAAACATTACTGCTCAAAATACAGAGCGTTTTAATTGAAGCGCAAATGACGCTCTGGTCTTTAGATTAGAGGTAGTAACCCTACTCTCGTTTGTCATAATTTCTGTTGGCTTGAAATTTGACTTGATTATTCAGTTTAATTTCGGTTCTTTTAAGGATTCACTATTCAGATAAAGCAGTATCTGTTATCCTTGTTTGGTGCGACTATTCATTTTTCCTTTAGGGTCTCATTTATTCATTGAGAGTAGTTTCTGTTTGTTTTAAGCGCTGTATATAAATATAAGGTACTGTTCTATTAACCGGACTCTTTTTTTTTTCTCAAACTCGAGACGGCTTGAAAAACCCGTTTTTCAACGGGATAATACAAGACACTGCTGTAGAGAAATACAATGTATAAGGTGGTTTTAATTGCGTATACGATATTTAAAGTTGTTTTTTTTTTTGGGGGGGGGGTGGTACCTAAGTTAGGTTACGTATTTAAAATATGATTTGCTTTGCCCCCCCCCCCTAATGTACAAATATATAGCCCAAATTTGTTTCTAAACTATTATATAGTCATTCTATTTTATTTCATTAGCATTAACCAAACTAGCACTATATAAAAGAGTCCGGTTAATAGAACAGTACCAAATATAATATATACAATAATATAATAATAATACAATAATAATATAATATATTATGGTACTTGTGTAGAATCTGGTAAGTGCGCTACAATTGTATTGCAAAGCTCTTTATGAAAAACAGCATAGCATATATTAAATACGTAACCTAACCTAGGTACCTTCCCCCCCCCAAGCCCCAAAAAAACAAACGTTTAAATATCGTAAACTCGATAAGAAACCACGCTTTGCAATCAATTTAGATAGAAAATACCCGTTTGACGGGTCTCCATGTCTAGTTTCCTTATACAGTATATAGCGGTTGGTCCGTATAATACATAAGTACCCGTATTTAATATATGCTATGCTTTACCCCCCCCCCCCCTAATGTGCAAATATATAGCCCAAATTTGTTTCTGAACTATTGTATTTTCATCCTATTTTGTTTTACTAACGAAAAAATTATCAATTAAAGATGCCGAGAGATGCGAAATCCGAGTTGGAATAGTCACAAGAGGAAAACTATCATGTGATTTAGTTTGCTTTTTTTTTCTTTTTTCTTTTTTTTTCTATCTACTTCTTGTCTTTTCCTCTTTCTCTCTTTTTTCCTTTATTCCTTCATCAGATAAGTTTCTTGTGTGTTGAGTAGCAAGGTATGAATGTTATTTTAATTAGCTGAGAGTGATAACCTCGCTTGCCCTTTCAAGTTTATTGTCTTTCTTGGCAGGCGAAAGGCGAATAGTGTTTGTTTTCTTTTTTTAATAAATGTATATCTCATATCTTATTTCATTACCATTAACGAAACTTCACTTATCGCGCACTTACCAGATTTTACACAAGTGCCTATATTATTTATATACAGTGGTTTTAGGTTAAGCTCGTTACATGCTTTGTTGGGCTCAGGCGGTTTGGTGCTGTGATGAGTTGTTAGTAGTAGTAGTTGTTGTTACATGCTTTTATTTCTGCTCGTCTTAGGTTTTAATGTGGCTCTGCACTTTTCTTTGTAAAACTTTATTTTTGGCAAATGATTTTTAGATCAAACTCTAAGTTAAGACGACATAATTTCTAATAGTGATTCATTGAAAGAAAGTAAAAAAATAAATATGGTACTTCTCTAGGATCCGGTACACACGCGACAAAGACCGCATCGAAATCTCAAAGATGCTTAATGGAAAACCGGTTTTCGCTGCATTGTGAGGTATTGCTCACTCCGTGACAAAGATTTAAACTTTAATTTTTGGGGGTTGAAGGGGCAAAAAAAGATACCTTGGTTAGGTTACGTATTTAATATATACTATGCTTCACCCTCACCCCCCTAATGTGCAAATATATAGCCCAAATATGTTCATAAACTATTATATTTTAATCCCATTTTTGTTTTGTTTCATTAGCATTAACGAAACTTCACTTCTCGCGTATGTACCGGATTCCAGACAAGTACCAAATGAGTTCCAAGTCTATTGAAATCCGGATGTCCTTTCCCCAGTCTGTCGCAAACTTGTTAAATTATGATAGGCTTATTCTGAATAAATCGTTTTGATGATTTTTCTAGGAGGAAATAGCGCTACTGAGAAAAAGATTTAGTTTTATTCGCCAAAGAACAATTCTTTGCTTAAAAATTTCCATATTATGACACGGCATTCTAACTACAGGATGTTTCCTGTGGTGTCAATTTCAGTCATTGATTTGCAATGTCATCAAATGAAAAATCGTGGCCCTTTCTACTCCACGTTCCTTCACTGCGCATATTCCTGATCTACAATATTATTCCTTTAGGAATAACAATTTCCTCAAGCCATCGAAACGATCATTTCCCGATTATGACTAAAATATTCGCTAAATCCTTTTCACAGTTGAAGTGCCAGTATTCGTTTCCTATATCATTTATACAGTTTGATAACAATATTTATGAGTATTGTCTCAGAAGTACGTGAACGTGACATGTAAAAACGGAAGCTCAATACATGTTTAATGCAAGCCTAATGGACTACTGCTGTTTAGCTTTTGCAATACAACCTTTTTGCAACCGAACTGTCAAAATGATCAAAATAGGGAAATTTTCCGTGTCGCTCCAGAAAACTGGCAGCTTTGGTTGACTTGAACTCAAATCCAAGACTTTTAGTTCTAGCTACTTGCTTACACTTTTAGCAAACAAATCAAGTATTTCATCAGGTTTGACTTTCTGAACGGGGCTGCCATTTATGGAATTTAAAAAAAGCATACCATCGAAAGGGGGGAACTCGCATAATTAATGAAAAAATACGAACTAGAAGAGCACAAGTACATATTTCACAAAACAAAGGCAAAAGTCAAAATTGGCACGGTTTTGAGAAAGATATGTAAAAAATGTCTTGTTCAAACCCTACGGTGTCTCAATGTCACCCAAGGGAAAATAAGTTCCCAAAAAAGTATGTACTATCTGGAACGCACGTGAGAAGTGAAGTTTGGCTAATGGTAATAAAATAAAACAAAATAGGATCACAATATAATAGCTTATAAACAAATTTCTGCTATATATTTGCACATTACGGGGGGGGGGTAAAGCATATTATATATTAAATACCTAACCTAGGTACCTTTTCCCCCTAAACCCTAAAAAACAATAGTTTAAATATTGTAAACCCAACGACAAACCACACTGTGCAATCCATTTCTCTATTGAAAGATACCCGTTTCAAAAGAAACCCGCATCTTCCCTATATAGTATAATGCGTGTGTTCCAGATAGTACATAAGTACCAACTATTATAATCAATTCATTTGGCTAAAAGAAAATAAGCTGCCTCATGGAAAATAAGCTTTTTTGTCATTATTTACCGTAGGTTATGAAATATTATCCTAAGAACATGCAATTATTGATAAGGGTGAAGATGAGAGAACCCATCCAAACTGATCCCTGAATAGTCCTTATCTGACGTCCTAATTGGTTAATTCTCAGACCCTAAGGAAGTAAATCCTGCTCTAAGCATTACAACATTTAAAACCGACTAAAATATGCTTTAGAGCCGATATTCTAGTTTAAACATAATAAAGAAGTCTTAAGAAGTATTTTTAAATAATAAATTTCAACACCAATCTTAACGAAAAAAAAATTATGTCGAAGCCATAAATTAAAGCTTCACCTTGGTGGACTTGGTATTGGAAGATTCCTTCCTCACCTGCCGATGTCAACTAATCAAATGACAGAAATGGAGAATCAATTAAAAAAATCGGAAAAATGGTTCATAATTTTCTAACAGAGGTTTAAAATTAAATGACACATGTTACGTATTATTTGTCATCTCAATTTTTAACATCGGTCATAACGGTAGCAATCCCATCAGTTCTAGATAAGCCAAGAAAGTGTAACAGAACAGACACTTCAGATGCAAAAGTATATATATATATATATATATATATATATATATATATATATATATATATATATATATATATATATATATATATATATATATATATATATATATATATATATATATATATATATATATATATATATATATATATATATATATATATATATATCAAAGCTGATAAAGCCGTATACAAGGAACAAAAGACATTGATATAATTAAAAAAAAACTTCCTATTAAACGGCCTCAAATCCTTTTAAAACAAAATCATTTATTGCCAGTATGAATCTAGGAGAGGTTGTTTTAAGGATCCCCTGTAGCAGGTATTGATTACCACTATCAAACAAATCTCCCGTTGAAATCCCCCAGTTTTTTGGACCTAAAAGTAAAAGGAAATTCACAGTCCGCAATGTCATGGCTCGTCTTCAAATTCTATAAAAACGAGACCATGAAAATACCCCTTCTCCCGAAAAAGTACCTAAAACCATTATTAGTTCGTGGAAACAATCTCCAATTCCCTATTCTCAATTAAAAGTATAAAGTAATTAATTATCAATTAAAAGTAAAGCAACAAAGCTAAATAATTACTTTCCATTGTCCCCTGTTTATAAAACTGACAAAAACTGTCACTTCTATTTTGAGAAGGGGCTGAAAATTAAAACGAACTTTAATCTCGTCCTTTTCAATCGTTGCATAAAAAAGGTCTGGACCAAGGGAATGTTATCAACCGCGTTGACAATCATACAAAATTTTAAATAGAAATTGGTTGACCGACTAATGTCTATTTCACGTCGTAAAAGAAACCGCCCTTAAAATTATATATCAATAAAATCAAAGTCGAAACCAACCATGAAATACCAAAAGATTTGACGTGGCAATAACTTGTTGAGATACAAGGAAAGCATTGACTCGATTTATATCCCCTAAAAGCTGCTGTTAGAGAGTCTCCAAAATGAAGTTCAAAGTTATCTTTCTCACGATATTATAGAAGGTTTTCAAACAGTTCGTGTTAACGAACTGCAAGTAAGGAGCGACCCGGATCAATAGTAACCGAAACTCTAAAAAACAAAATTTGGATACCGATAAATACATCAAAAGAATCGGATTTTTATGCTGATTTCAAGTATATAATTTTCAGCGATTCCATCAGATTCAGCGTATCAGAGAACCCTACAGTAGAGGTTTCAAGCTCGTATCTCCTAAAATGTGGAATTTTGTATTTTTTGCCGGAAGAAAGATCACGGATGCGTGTTTTTTTTGTTTTTTTTTCTGGGGTGATCGTATAGACCCAGTGGTACTAGGATATCACGTGAGGGCTCATTCGAACGGAAGTTAAAAGTTCTAGTGCCCTTTCTAAGTGACCAAAAAAATTGGAGGGCAACTAGGCCCCTCCCACGCTCAATTTTTTCCCAAAGTCATCTGATCAAAATTTTGAAACAGCTATTTTGTTAAGCATAGTCGAAAAATCTAATAATTATGTCTTTGAGGATGACTTAATCCCCCACAGTCCCCAGCGGAAGGGCTGAAAGTTACGAACTTTGCCCATTGTTTACAGATAATATTGGTTATTGGGAATTATACAGACGTTTTCAGGGAGGATTTTTTCTGTTATGGGGGGGGGGATCGGGGGAGGGTTTTACGTGGGATGATTTTTTCACGGAGGAATAATTCGTGGGGTAATTAAATTTTCCATGGAGGGGGCGCCGGATTTCCCCCAGCATTATTTAAAAAACCATCAGAATTTAATTAAGAAAAACAAGTTTTTTCAACTGAAAATAAGGACTTTTTCTACTGAAAGTGAGTGTATGAAGTGGTCCCCCCCTCTTCGATACATCGCTCTTTAAGCTACAGTTTTTTTTTGTAATTTCAAAACAGCTATTTATTCTAATTAAACGGTCTTTGTGATTCAGGGGCCATTCTTAATGAATTGGAACACAATTCAAAATTTAGCATAAAGAGCGAGGCATTGAAAAGGGGGAGAACCCCCTCATATATGTAATAATTTCTGTTCGTTTTAAGTTTTAATGTTGCTCCTTAATTTCAGTTGAAAAAAACTGGTTTTTTTTATTTAATTGAAAAAAGACGGAAAAGTGGTACAAAATAGCATGAAATACTAGCGCGTGCAGATTAGACGCTAGAATACAAGCATTGTTGTTTTTAAATCCTTAATTTAACTTAAATGCATTAAAAAAAAGTAATGTTCTTAGAAATTGTTTCTTCTGCGATAATCTCTCTTTTTATATCCCAAGAGAATGCCCACTTTCAGGAATTACGTACATCAGATGGTACGTGCCAAGCGTGACGGAAGCGTGCCAAAGCGTGGCGGACACTGTGCCATGCGTGATGGCAGCTGCGCCGAGCTTGGCGGAGATGTGTGACACAATTGGCGTGTAGAGGTGCACAACGGGTGGTTGAAAGTAGGTGCCACCTTCCAATATCGATTACATTGTCAAGTCACAGTTAAACTGTATGCGCTTTCAAAAACCTGAGTTTTAACACGTTTTTTATGGTCTCACTTATATTGCGTAAGTAGGCATACGTGGGGGAGAAGCTTAAAACCTGGCTCCTTTGCTTCATGAAATGCCCATAGTTTTGTGATTTTCGCCACAATTTACTGCATTTTTATATGATTCATCTAGGATTTTATATGATTCAGCACCAAGCCGCCAGCGACCAACACAGCTATGCTACGCATGCATTGCCTACTATGCCCAAATAGATTCCCCAGTATAGGTCTGGGTCCAAGTAAATAGAGCCATATTTTGGAGGGTGAAAACTATATGATACATACACTTATCAAATCAGCCATAATTACCAAACAAGGGGATTGGGGGCTGATTCAATGCTTTGAACAGGTGTATGGATTGCAGAAGACAGAACATAACCTGGTTGCAAAATGGGACTCGGTCTTGTTTTCTTTGAGGAGACAAAGGTGTATGGAGACGATAATGGGACTAGCCATTTTAGGTTACACGAAACAGACTAGATAGAGCTACAAATGAGAGATTAATAAAATAAAACTGAACTTCGTAGTCGTTCCAGATTAAAAAAGTGAACGACGACAGCGGTTTCTAATGCACAGTGGACGTAATGATGATCAAGGTCCTAGAAAAAAGTGATGAAGCTTTTCTTGGGAATTTAAAGACTAGGCTAGAATATCAATAGAACTAACGTTGGAGTTAGACCCCGGTGTCACGCCGGCGTATCGACCGAGCACCACCAACGAGAGGCCCGGCTGACCACCGCCAAAGTGTCGCAACGCCACCGGCGCTCCACCAGCGCGCCGCCGTCGGATTCATCATAATCAGTATAAAAACCTTTCAAAAATATTGTCACTAATTATTTCTTTAATATCGAAAGGCTTGGAACAAAAATTGTTGTCCATAATTTTTCAGCTGGGAACAATAATTTTTTGGCAAGGGCTAGTACTTGGATACGAGGACCAGGAAGAAAGAAATTTGTCAACTTCTTCTTATCGCAAGAACAACAATAAATCGTTCAGACTGTTCAGAAACAATTTTTGGCTTTCCTTAATGTATTCTGAGCAGTGTCTTATTAAAGATTTGACCTGGACCAACTGATGCACCAACTACATAAATATGTAAAAACATGCTGGAAGGAAGCTCATGTACAGCTCAAACTCTAAGATATCATCGTATAAAGGTAGAAGTAGTTCAATACATTGTATACATAAAAATACCGATGAAATTTGAAATGCTTAAAAAAATTAGATGTTAGGTAATAATTCTCCAATTCTTCAAGGGACGCAACACTTGATCTTTGGGGGAGGGGCACCCTTTTCTGGAGACAGACATTAAAAAAGTCTTAGAACTGAGGACTTTTTTGTGTAGACAGTGACAAGAATATGCCAAATTATATTAAAAATTTTACAATGACTGATTTTTATCTGCTGCTGTCTTAAAAAGTCCTCTTTTATTAAAATGGTTTTGTTCTTGCATGATGAAAATACAACGGGGTCTTCACAGCTACTTAAATCAACAAGCTGATAAATTCTTCGAAATGAATTGTGGTGTAAGCTAAAAGCCATCTAAAGATCTATTGTGTTTGGCTTTAGTCTCCCTCAAATCTTTAATTAGTAACTTCAAAAACTCAAAAATACCGCATGGTGATAGTCAACATGGTGAATAATCAATTATTTCGATTATGCCAAATCTTAGTTTGGGACTTCCACATTTCATATTTATCTTACAATGAATAAGATCAGAAGTCCTTTGACACAAATTGAGGTGGAGTTCGGAATCTGTTGTGAAAACTGTAGGCTATATACTGTTTTCTCTCGGATGCTCGTAATTCAATTTGAGTCCTCCACTTATTGGCTGTAAATATTGGCTTATGGTTCAGGACACAGTTTGGACCAATACCATTCTCTGTTCTCCGAATGTTCCCTGAATGATCAAGAGCCAAAAGATGTCGAACGGTTCTGATTTTATTTTTCGGAGAGTTGAGGTGAGTGGCTTCGGACTCCTTGCACCTGTCTTGAAATATCCAACTATGCTCCGCTCTAGATGATCTCTGACTGATTTTGAGCTGAAGGAGATGCCACCATGTTTAAACTTATGAGTTTAGAAGAGGGGTGAGGGGGTTGGGGCTCAGGATCCTGGATTAGACAATCACATTACAGTAACCAAAAACTATTCAGACCAAAGGAAACTGCGATTCCTAGATTGAAAACAATCGAACAAATATTACTCATGAAATATGTACTTTCCGTGTTTGGAGTTAGGATAGTCAGTCACCTGATCAATCCCAAAATCATCTCTGGACCATCGAGGGCCGAAAGAAATACAACATAGCTATACTTATGAAAATGGAGATAGGGGGTGGATGAGCTCTCACTCCACTGCCCTGTAATCATGTTGATTAAAATATGTGCACAATATTATTTTCAATAGTCTTTAACCAGCCCACCATTCTACTGAGATGTATCTATGCAGGCTTTGCTTTAAAATGGGCAGTTTGAATAGCTTGGGCAAAAATGGGCAATTTGGGTCCTTGTCTAGGAAACTGTCCCCAAAACTATGAGGCTGAAACTGCAACTTCAGCCCATACCGATAATTAGCGACTGCAGAAACCCTTTAACACCAATCTTAATATTAGTCAAACATTATAATTATCCATGAAATATATGCTTACTGCGTTTCAATTTAGGACAGTCATCTGATCATTTTGGAGAAATCCCTAAGCGACCCCTGGACAATCACAATTATTCAAAATAGGAAACCATATATAGGCTACATTTATAAAGTTGGAGGGTATAGATTGGTGGGGTTTGAGCCCCACACTTGAGGAATTATGTAGTCAATTTTCTTTGCATTATCCCAGTTTCAGCTGGGTAAAAAATGTATATCTTTCTCCTTGAAATTTATCTATGAAGCTTTGCTTTAAAATGAATAATTTAAATAATTTAGGGCCTTTGCCCCCGAAGGGTGAAGGTACTGTGTTGCCTCAAAGACCATATTTTTCGTTCATTTTGACCATTCTGATTAGAATTGAAAAACAAATATGGAAGGTACATCACTCTTCACCATGCCACACTATTCCGGCCATATTTAGTGACTCAAAAACACTTGAATACCACCTTTGGTAAATCCGAACAACATTTGTAAATATTGCTTTACAGTGTTGATTTTGGACTGCCGTATTTCAAAATTCATCTTGCAGTGAAGAAGCTCAGAAATCTCAAGTGTAAAAAATGTAAGTTAAATGTTGTGTTTGGTTTTAGACCCGTAATGTAATTTCAGTCCTATTGCAAAAGACAGGGTCAATAAGCCGCGCTCAATAGCCAACTACTTTCAGGGTAACCTAAAATAATGTTTTTAGGTTTTTGGTCCCGTCCTAGCATCCAGTGCGCCCTTTTATGTCTACCAGCAGGGTTTTTCCAACAACTAAATGCTGATAGGTATCTGAGAACGAGATAAACTGATTAGAAGCTTCTGAAATTTTACCACTTGCATCGTTCTGCCCAAAAACGAATGGGG
Source organism: Artemia sp. Qi Xiang Cuo (assembly GCF_049724085.1). Lineage (NCBI taxonomy): Eukaryota > Metazoa > Arthropoda > Branchiopoda > Anostraca > Artemiidae > Artemia > Artemia sp. Qi Xiang Cuo. The sequence goes on along the minus strand of NC_142812.1, from coordinate 28,934,130 downwards.
TGATCTGATGTTTTCGTAAATTTGTAAGAAAGCAAATATGTTTCATCTTTCTCATGGGGACGCTTTTTTCAGGGATTTGAACCACAAAAACCACTAAAAATCGTATATCCAGCTAAATTATGTTGCTTCGTCTTGATACATAGTGAAGCATATTGCACGGATTTTTTTTTAACTATAAAGAATTTTTCCGATATGCTTCCTAGTCTTTTGCGTTTTGTAATCTTTTGAGGTCAAGCTGTCAGGTATGCAGCCTCTTTTCAAGTCAAGTTCAAATTTCACATACAAATTAAAATTTATGAAGTGCCTTAAATTCATATTTCGCAATATACTTTTGATTGGTCGATTGCAACCGCTTCTGATTGGTCGCAGTCGCAATACAGTTTGATCAGGCGATTTTCTGGCCTAGCCTGCTCTTCCTCGTCTTATCAATTTTTAATCATACAACAGAGCCATCAGTGCATGTGACCGTGCTGATAGATATCTTATAGTGGACTTGATTTAAAGTCCGTTTTATCCCACTAGTTTGCAATATATATGTCTGACAAATGCTACAAATAAATCTAGCGGAAATCTCGACATCGTTTATTAATCTTGAATATATCTTTATATTTAGATTCTACCTGCCAAAGTTTTGTTGTTGGCAGAAGAGCACACTTGCCTCTGGACTGGTTTATCAATCAGTAGATATTAATCAAGACAAAACAGTCTTCTGTTTAAATTGTTTATTTTGTTGCTGTTTTTAAAACAATATTCTGTTTTAATTTTTCTGTTTTAATTTTATTGGCGAATAATACACATTTGTCCCTTTTAGGTCTTCCGGGATATTATGACAAGTTTTGGGTCTACCCTTCTCCCCTGCAAGTTCAATGTTACCCATCAAAAGCCGCAAGTTTAAGAAAATGTGCCTGATTTTCGAGAAAGAGGAGAAATACCCCCAGAAATATCAAGCGATTCTTATGAAAATCGCACCATCAGATTCACCATGTCAGAGAACCCTACTGTAGGGGTTTCAAGCTCCTACCTATAAAAATGTGCAATTTTGTATTTCTTGCCAGAAGAAACATCACGGATGCGTGTTTGTTTTAGTTTTTTGTTCGTTTTTCCCAGGGGTGATCGTATCGAACGAATGGTCCTAGAAGATCGGTAGAGGGCTCATTCGAACGGAAATCAAAGGTTTTGGTGCCCTTTTCAGTGACCAGAGAGATTGGAGGGCAACTAGCCCCCTCCCACTCCCCAATTCTCCCAAAGACATCCGATCAAAGTTGGAGATAGTCATTTGGTTCAGCCATAGACCCCCATAGCCTATGGGAAAAGGCTGTAAGTGACGCAATTTGCCCGTTGTTCACATCTAGTATTTTTCATTGGGAAATATGTGGGATATTTTGGGCGAGGGGAGGGGAAACTTCTGCAGGGGGATTTTCCGCGGGGATAATTTTCCATGGGGAGGTTAGTTTTTATTAAGTTTTAATGTTGATCCTTACTTTCAGCTGAATAGCATTTGCCCGAAGAGGAAGTTTTGGAGTCCAAACATAAAAACTTAGGTTTCTTGCGTAATTTAGATCGGGATTACTTAACATTACTTAGGATAAATTAGCGTGAAATAAATAACGGACGATGTTGCTCCAGAATTCTCCCAATTTAAAGATGAAGCAATTAACGCTAAGACGCAATATCGACCGTGACTTCAAAAGACCAAATCACAAGGATTAAGGGGCCAAGATGAACAGGTCAAAGGACAAAAACCGAATTCCAAACGCCAGGAAGTGACAATGACCCGAGAAAACGCAACATATGACATCTGATCGGAAGACCGACTTCTCAAATGTCACATTTTATGCTCAATGTGCAAATTGTGCAGGGTTCATACTAACAACAAAAAGGTTAAAAGGTGCATCGACCAATATGATGCAAGTCTCAAGGATACAAGAGCGAAGGTCCAGGTCTTGTAAAAAAATTTAACAGTGAAGAAATTGGGGTCTAAGCAGATGCGCCAGGGTTATGTTTTGGAGCGGTCCAACTTTACAGAGGAGTGGATTTAACTAAGGAAAAGTTTTCAAAATAACATTATATTTCCAGAAAATATATATTGTAAGCCTACTTCAATAAAATTTTGTTTTTGGGGGGAATGGGAATAAATGAATAAAAAAAATTCCTGATTTTGCCGCTCTACTGTAGTTCATAAGGTACAAAAAAATTATATTTGTCAAATTTTTTCAGCTGTTTCAGTGAAAATGCTAAAAAAGCCATTTTCATTAAAAACACCAAAAACAGGGTTTTTTCAAAAATCTCGGAGGGGGGGGGACACCTTTTATAGCACCCTGAAATCTAAAAACCTCAAAAATCCATTCATGTTACCAATATTTTCATCTAGGGCACCCAAATTCCCTGTATAACCTAAGTCTAGATGTTTTTTCTTACCTTTCCACTTCATACTATATCCTGCCAACGCCGTTGCAGCGTTTCCGTTTCTTAGGACAAAGTTCATCCAAATATTGCGCATAAACGGGATAGGACACGACCCTTCTTAACTTGTTATCTCACACCGAACCAACTACTAACTTCAGGTCCTACGTTAGCGGCACCAATATTATTCTCGTATGTAGCTCTTAAGAAATTATTCCACCAGTAGCTAGAATTCTATAAGACTTGGGAATAAGACTACAATTTCCACCAGACTGAAGGGATTCGCGAGCATTTATCCAAGACACAGTCCTGCAATTTTTTTGGGTTGGAAAGGAGTAAAGTTTTGCAAAATTCAATTATGGAAGAAGAATATCATTTTTTCATATATTGAAATAGTCTACTGATTATATAAGGTTTTCTGAAGGGGGGGGGGGGACTAACACCTTACCCTCGTTGGTGGGTGCTCTTAAGAAAACCTCCCAATAGATTTGCTGATTTTGACATTTCTAGAGCCCTATTTGAACACAGTGCATTAGGATCAATTCAAAAAGAACTTTTCCTTGCGGAAGCGAAGAACGACGATGAAAGTTAAACGAACAACAATTATTGCCTCGAAATTACGGGCGATATGTCTACAAAACTAGCTCAAATAAGCTTGCCTACAGTACTTTTCAATAACTGCACAACTCTGACACTAGGGTTTTACTGAAAACACAAAACAGACCCCCATTAGGTTGCAGCTATTGCTGCAACCATGATTTAGACAGAAGCATAGCGAAGTTTCCATTTCGCAAGAGACCTAACTGATTTGAAGAGGAGCAAGGGTGATTGAATAAAAAATATTTAAAATCAATTAGAGTTAGAAAAGTAATTAAAATATTTGCACATTCCAAGGGGATGAATTTGTAGCCCAGAACACTGTTCTGCCTGCGTCAGAGGGCGTTTGATAAAAAATAATCGGTTCTAGGTGTTTATCCCCCCCTGGAAAATACCCCCGGAAGATACCTCCCCGCGAAAAATCTCCACCTGCAGAAAATACCCCCCAGAAGATACCCGCCACGGAAAATACCCCCCGGAAAATACCTCCCCACGGAAAAATACCCCCTGCTCTGCCTGCGTCAGAGGGCGTTTGAGCAAAAGTAATCGGTTCTAGGCGCCCCCCCCCCTGCATAAAATACAAATTTTAATATGCCCCCCTCCCACTTTCCAAATCAAAATGTTGATTACTCCTGGGGGGGGGGGTAATAAATACCCCCCTGGAAAATATCCCCCGGGAAATAATTCCTCGCTGAAAGGAAATTATTTCTGAAAATTCCCCCGGATAATCTCCCCCTCTGCAGAAAACTCCCTCGCGAAAAATATCCGTATGTTTCCCAATAACAAATACTATCTGTAAACAATTGACAAATTACAAAACTTAAAAAGACGCTTAAACTTCTGCAATGGGATTATATGATTGTTTATTAGTTTGGGAGGGAGGGAGATATCTCAAAGGGCGCATTTAATGCCAAAACATCCTAACTCTCATTGAGCCCTCAGATAAATACAAAAGTAGTCCTAAGGGAGAGACAAGGGGAGGGTGGAGGCAGAAATTGATGTATAATCACCAGGATTTTCGTTGGGGGGAGGGTCAAGGGGGTTTGGTTCAAAATAAACTTTAAACAACACATCGAAAACGTTAAATTGATACCTACTCCCTTATAATTTCTGGGAATATTTCTGGTCTACACATTTATTATGAAAGTAAAGAGTAACGTTAAACCCCCTAAAAGAGCAGAATTTAGTAGTTTTTGAGCAGTAATCAAAAACTGAGCAAGTTCTTAGAGAGATGAGCAGTTCAACATTGAAATACTGACCCTAAGTCAAATGCTTGGTAAGGCATACGCCAAGTAAATCTATAGGACAGTTAATTGTTAGTTTAAAGTCGCGATTACGCTCCCCCGTAGCATATTGAACCATTCTCAATGAACACTCACAAATTATGGTGGAATCATGCACAAAAGATTTGCAACAAAGCACGCAAAATTCTCATTGATTGTCTGCTGTGCGCCTACAAATGAGGTCAATGAGGATGTAAAAAAATTCTAGGAGACATTACAATCTGTCACTAAAGATATCCCCAAGAACCATGGGCCATGTATTCTTAGTGACTTAAATTCAAAAGTTGGAAACGATCGCTAGTATTGTCCTGAAGTCTTAGAACCACATGGACCTGGAATGATCTGCGAAAATGACGCGTCACTGGTGGATTGCTATTGCTGGAACTCTTTTAGACAAAAGAGATTTACAACTACTGTACAAGGAGGCGGACAAGGTAGTAAAAAAGATTACTAGGAAGAACAAAGGACTGTTCCTCGGAAATAAAGCTGCCTCGATCAAGGGAGCTGCTAGGAAGGGTGATTCTCCGGATTACCCTGGTCAAAGACTAAAATAGAGTAATTTTATCATATCCACACAAAATTAACGAGAGGTGGGCTTCAATAAAGCACAATCTGCGGGACCCAACGACCGAGAAAATATACCTGATACTTCCTCTTCACAGCTTGACATCAACACGAACTTGCCCAGCTCTACAGTGATCACGCATGTGACAAAAAAGCTTAAGAACGGACAAGCGCAAGGATTAGATGGCATTACAGTAGAAATGCTAAAGTATTCACTAAAAACATATCTCTCTGTATGAGTTGCCCTTTTCATCAAAATATGGAATCCAAAAATACGGGCACCGTGAATGGTTAAAGGGGATTCGGTGAAACTCTTTAAAAAAGGAGAGATATTGGTACGTGATAATTGGAGAGAAATCAACCTTGAAACTATTGGTTGTAATTATATTGTACTTGTTAAGAGGTGTGCTTGATTTGCGCCTTCAAGAAGAGCAGAATGGTTTCAGAACTGATAGATCAGGCTATAATTTGATATTTTTTTTCTGGGAATCCTGTCCAAGGATTCAAAAGAGTGGAGTAATAAGCTGTATCTTATCTTTATTGTCTTTGAAAAAGGCGTTTGGCTCAGTTGATCGAGAATGCCTGTGGAGTCCTCAAGCATTATGGAGTGGCAGAAAAACTAGGACACAATGAGAGATCTATATGAAGAGACTGAGTGTTGTGTTAAGACAGAGAATGGCAAAACCAGGTTTTTCAGTATCATGGTTGGTGTCCGTAAGGGATACGTACTTTGTCTTTTCCTTTTCATAACTATTATGGTTTAAATGTTGAGACAATATTCTGGATATGGTGTAAAAGTAAGCAGTGAGCGGCTATTTTACTAAGACTTAGCTGATGAGGTAGTCTTGCAAAAAGAATGTAAACAGAGGTTGCCGAAGCTTCTTGTTAAAATCATAGAAAATGCAGAGAACGTTGGGCTGACCGTTAATGTGGAAAGTCAAAGAATACGTTCATCAGATGTTTACCAGTTTTGATTTGCATGGCAAGAGCAAGAACATAGAGCACGCCAAGGAGTTGAAGGATCGGGGTTACCGGATTGATACTGATGGCAAAACTATGACCGAGATAAAACCCAGAATTGGGCAGTCGACTGGAACCTTCAATACATTAAAGCTCATTTGAAGGAAATTTATTCCCCGGATTGATATTCACTTCTTTAGTTTCATGGCCAAAATTAAACAAAAGTCTTTTTGCAAGGGTTAAAAAAGACCAAAGACTTACTTAAAAAATACGTTTTCCCTACAGAAGCAAAGAGCGAAGTTCAAACTCCAAACGAACAAAAATTACAAAATTATATATATTTTAAAAGATTTTGCCCATTAATAGGAAGTTTTTGTTTATTGTATCAATATCTTTTGTTTACATATATATATATATATATATATATATATATATATATATATATATATATATATATATATATATATATAGGTACTTGTAAGATATATGCCTTACGTAATGTTCTTGTAATATGATTCTTTGCAGCTCAATCCTATTGAAATATACCAAAGTAAGATTTAAATATAATATTTTAGAAACAAATTTGGGCTATATATTTGCTTAATAGAGGATGGGGGTGAAGCATAGTGGGTATGCATGCCTAATCTTTTAGCTACAATTATTCTGAATATTAAGTAGTAAGAATTGTTTTCTAACTTCATACAGTCCAAATACTTTACACCCACACCCTACCCCTTAATGTGCAAATATATAGCCCAAATTATATATTTTCCATCTAATCTGTCAGTTTTCTTTGTCTTGTCCCACACTAAGCTGAAAGAAACTAACGAAAAAAACAGTTCTATAATAAATCAATGAATGAACAACTTGAACAGGACGGCGCTTATCATACAAGTACCTATATTTTTATATAACTAGGTCAAATAAACTGACCTGTGAAATTTTCCAGTGCCTGTAGAATTTCAAGAACTAGCGCTTTGAAAGCTGAGCTTGCTTGAACTTTTTTAGAGAATTATATTCTCTAAATATTAACTTATACAGAGAATTTATTGCATGTTATACATTACCGATATCATAGTCGATGCAAGTCTATTGAGAGCCTTATGAATTAATCTTTTATTTTCTGTAGGCTAGATGTAATATGCTTCTCCTAAGACAACATCATTAGTTTTTGGAGTCGATTTCATTTTTTCAGCAAAATGCTAGTTTATTTAATTCTGCAAATATTGGGAAACAACAAAAGTCATCTTATTTTAGTTAGTGCCCGGAGACATATCTTCAATTTCAAATGTTTCATCTTTCCCTGTTTCTGAATGTTAGAAGATTACATAGAAGGCAGGTCATAAACATTTTAACCTTGGCAAAAAAAACCTTAGTTTTGGTTTGAGTCTACTTTTATTTGACTCTGGGTTTCGAAACAAACACAATTCTAATGAATTGAAAAAGAATTCAAGTCATATCAGGTCTCTTCTTCAAATTCGACACATTTTCAAAAGTTTATTAAACCTTATAATTCAGAATTTAAAAAAAAGTATGAGGCTAAAGACACTCTCATTGGTCTTTCATGCTGTAGATCTATTTTAGGTCAAATCCGCAACACCAAATTTGGCCAAGCTTGTCTATGATCAGTGCCCTCTGGAAGGGAAGGGTGTGGGGCCTTGAAAATTCTAAAGATCTAAAGCATATTTTAGAGCATGAATCCATTCCTGAAATTTCCACTCACCTAGCTCAACTACTTTCCAAGAAAGCTAAAAGCCCATCACCTAAATTATACTTCGGAATGATTATGTTGAGGCTATTTTAGCTTCTCTATTCTATCACATAGAATTGTAATTGTAAGTTGTTTTTTTTTATATTGTTGTCAATTAGTTTTTATTCTCTTTTTTGTTGACTACGGTTGTTTTTATAATTGCGGAAATAACCCCATCTACATAATCCAATACTCCAAGGCAGTCACCAATCTTTGGTTCTGAAGACAATCACCTGAGGTTATAAAACGGGCACCTGAAGCGAGCATTCCTGATGACACAGATACAGTCATCAGGTCGTATGTTTCCGTTCCTCACAAGAAGAGTATATAACAAGGCTTCCTTTCAAAATGCCAAAGAAGCATACAATTTTGGAAACACCCAGTAAATTTCGCTTATTTCTTATAAAAAATCAGAAATAGAAAAAAAAATGCATTGGGTAGGCCAAAAACCTCACAGGTAACATACCTTAATTGCATTCCTTAAAAATATGGAATAGATTCTTATATTCTAGATTTTAGAATACATCAATCGGCTACACTATCTAAACACAGCCCAAGGATAAAATACTCAAGAGATAAATCTTGCTTCGAGAAAAATTTAGACAGTGTTTGCGCAAAACAATATATTATGTCGAAAATAATTTAAGGTTTTCTTGGATACTAATGTTGACTTTAGTAGAACGAGCAACATGACATTCCTTATCCAAGTTGAGTCGAAGAAAAGACGGAAAAACACCAAAATATTTTTTTTTATCTATCTAGAAACACTTGAACAATGTTTAGGTTAGACCATATAATATGTCAAGAATAAAATAAAATTGCCCTGAATACTGATTCTGTCTTTAGTAAAACGAATAACTTGGCATTCGATATCTAAGTGGAGTGGAAGCAAAGACAAAAAAGGACCAAAAGATGTTTTGTGATAAATTCTTCGTTTATTCAGACGTGAAGTGCCAAACGATAAACAAAGGCGGGATCGAAGACCATACGACAGATTCAAGATAAATTACCCTTTTTACAAAAAAAGTGGCCCAATCTTATTTTGCTCATTTCTCAGCAGCTAGAAAATTGGCTACCTTTGTCTCTTGATTACTAGAAAAACCCAGCCGACTTTTTTCACCCGATGAAATTTAATGGCGGAGAATTTGATTTTTTTTTCTATTTCTGGCACATAATTAAAAATAAATATTTTTCAAGTCTTGTTTTGTGGATTTTTTGTTTGTTTTAATGAGCCTTTGTCCGTACATAAATACTTTCCTTCCCACAATGTATCCAATTGACCCATAAAGAAAGTATATGTGAGGGAATGCCCATGGGAATGCCCATGTAATTTTTTTTTTTGGGGGGGGGGAGAGGATTAGCTTGTGAAAGATTTTCACAAAAAGCGAAAAATTTTGAAAAAAGCTTTTTCTGGTAGAAAAAGATCCCATTTTTGAATAGAAAGATGAGTGCATTCAAAGCCTACAGGTTCTAACACAAAAAAAAACTTGAAAATAAAATGCAAAGCAATCGAAGTTCAAGTATAAAAAGACAAAATGAGTTTTTGAATAAAGGTTTTATTAACACATGTTCCTATTTGCCTAAATAAATAGGGATTTGTAGAATTGGAGATATATGGAACAGGCACATTTAGATCCTCTAAAAAACACCTAAAAACCTTTCCGAATTGAATATACCCTTTAATCGAAAAGGTCAAGATTTTTTCAGGCTTCAACTTCTCAATATTGCAAAGCTTTACATTTTCAATATATATTCTTAGTCCGTCAAATGCGTAGTGTTCCTCCTCCCTTAGGGGGATCGACGGCTATAGATTTTCAAGTAGAAAAATAGAGGAGTGATTAGAGGGAGGGGGATGAAAAGCATGTCATCTAAGGGAAGGGTTGATAGCCGTGAATTTGTGAATATGCGGCCCAACAACTCCATAGCTTTCTTTTATCTGTTCTACAAAAGTTTGACTGGAATGATTCAATCTCATTAATACCGCTTCCAAATATACATAAATATTACTTAGTTCGATATTCGGTAAACAAAAATAGAAATTTCTTACTTTGATAACATTTCATATAGCCTATAGTCTATTTCTAACTAATTTACTTCATAAAATACAAAGCGATTTTATCGTCAAGCCATTATTGGTCATACACCATCCATTTATCCTCTAAATCCCCATAATCTTCTTTGGATATATTTAATTATTAATATCTAAAATATTTTCTCCTAGTCATCTCGAGGAGGCCCAATAAACTGTAAATTAACCTTATACTTTCTCGAATATTTACCTTTTAAATTCAATTACTGTCATGTGAGAGCACGCCCACATGTCGGGAGCCAGTACCTTAAAAGAAAATAGAGAAAGAAGGTGGCAGCATTTTTCTTCAGTTTCAGGGTGGCGAAAGAGCTCCACCAGTATTCTGGTAACTTTCAGTTCTTCAATTTTTGGATAATTTTTCTTCATTTTCCTAATTTTTTGCTAGCAACACTAGCTCAAGTCCTTTCCAAAAATCCTTTTGAAGGTTCCCTACTAAAATATACTTTCACTGCAAAAACATCAATTTTTTTTACAATAGTCAATTGTTCTTGCCAAACTTTCTGTAAGGGTTATATACACATAGGTCTCATTATCATTATCTCAATATCAGTCCATCAGGTCTCAATATCATTTTTTAAGGATAAAAAGGCGGCAAAGCTTCAATCCTTTGCAGCAGTTTTTCAAATTTAAATGCTAGGTTTCCCATTGTGTAATGACACGGGTAAAAATAATTTCAACGTCTTTTTAAGTTCTCAAAGTTTATTTTGTTTCTTTCAAGTACCGGAATTTAACTCTTCAGAGGCAAATTTCACAAGAAAAAATTGCTTTTGACACCATAAATAATGTCAAAACCTCGATAGATGGTTCAGTCAAGATTCATGACGAATTTGCAGAGCGAAATTACACGTCTTGTGTGTTTCTTTTAGACAGCTATAAATCAATTAACTCGGATTAATTGGAAGGGTTCCGAAAAGAGTTTTTATTTCCGCCTTGGGATGGGCAAATCAAACTGATATTTAGAAACTAATTTATATTTATATTTACAAAGCCACTAATTATATAAGGGTCTTGGGAGCACTAAACTTCCCCTACTTCAAATAGAAAGTCATTTTAATAATCGAAAATTCGGCAGCTGGTTGGATGGTTGGTGTATCTGCGTCAGCTAAAGCTCTATGAAAAATAGAATCAAATGCTAGACTTAAACAAAATTATGTGGCATGTTAACGAATTTACTTTTTTAGTCTTTTTCTACAAGTTAGAATAAATTGGGCGTTTTTCCATTACTTAGCTAGATAGAATGTGAACACCTTACCCGATACGTCTTTTTATGCTGTTTCCATATTCTACAAATCGCTTTTTTTGCAAATTTCATTTGGAGCTCTTAAAGCGATACCTTGTTCCTTATTATTGCGTTCGCCATAAAATGATAAATAAGAAATACGCTATTAACTACAGTTTAAATATATACAGTAGACTGTATGTTTGTCCACCAGGGGGTGGAGGAGAGTAAAATGAAGCTTTACACTTTTAGAAATGAGATAAGTAAGTGCTTGGGAGCTGGTGTCTCCCCGGAAAATTCCCCCTGTGACACCCCCCCATGGAAGAGTCCCCACACGCAAAATTGAGCAACCACAAAAAAAGTACAAAATAGTTACCTCAAAATTGATCAGATGTTCTAAGGGAGCAACAAAAGAACCAGATATCAAAAACAGTTTTAGGAAAGGGGTTGGTTGGTCTCCAATCACCCTCGACTTATAAAAAAACAAAGACTAGAACTCTCAATTTCCGATCGCAAGAGCCTCCTCCGAAGTTTCTACGACCATGAGGGGGAGGTTTGGGATGAGGAATGGGCAATTCCTTCCTATATGGAATAATTTCTCGTCATTTTGGGGCTTAATGTTAGTCTTTACTTTTATAACAACAGCGTAGACCAGACATGTTCCCAGAAATGATGTATTGTATATCAATTTCAACCTCCATCCCGTCCCTTCCTTGGAACTAATTCTGTATTTATCTCAAGGCTCATTGTGTAAGTTTCAACTTGATACCCTCAGCCGTTCCTTAGATATTGCTGATACGCCCTTTTGATAACTAACATACGCATAGTATTTTTGATTACGTTCGGCATTCCTCTCCAAGGCTGTGGAGTGTTATGCTATCCCTACAGGCATAGTTATTTGATCTTTAGACTATCTCGAACAAGATGGCAACTTCAAAATTCTGATCGAACGTTTTTGGAGAGAGGGCAGCTAAAAAGGGCATGGGAGGTAAACTGGCAGCCCTTCAACCCCTTTAAAACATCACTGCAACCAAGATCAGTAATAGATTATACATTGTAGTTTTTAAATTTCTCCAGGATCCCCTCCCTGAGATTCTCACTACTGTAATCACTGATTACTCTGCTTCCGTTTGTTTAACCCAATGATTCAAGCAAGGGCGCATCCAGGATTTTTTTTAGGGGGGGGGCATAAAATAGGTTGATCCAATAAATTTGCGTTAGGAGCAAGTTTAATTAAGAAAAAATTGTGTTTATTAAGTAAATTACACTACTTTAGACTACGTTAGGGGGCGCACCCCCCTGTATCCGCCACTGGATTCAAGTGACTTTTTAATGATTAATTTTTTCAATCACTTGATTAGCTATACAAGTAAGAACGTTTACCTCTGGGCAAATCGATAAAAATGGAACAAAATAAGAAAGGATATGCAATGGGCTCTCAGGAAAAGGAGTTTAAAAAACCAAGACGACAAATATCCCACGACTTTTGAACAGTTTTGTTCTCACCCGATACATAACGGACAACACTTTATGTTTTACCTTAACCATTCACGACACCGCCAATATTAAATGAGATTATTTATAGAAAGTGGTAACTCTTTCATATGAGAAGCTCTTAAGTTAACCATCTTCTAATGAAAAAATGGAACGGTTTTTCAAAAGAAAAGTGACGCCTCCCCAGGCTGAGGGGACCGTGGCCCCTAGATAATGAAAAGTCCCCTCCCCCCGCCCCCCTAAATTTTTCGTGAACTGACGCCTCTGGAGCTCTCATAGCTGAGAACTTTTCCACAACCCTTATATTTACTAGGATTCAGTTCAATGTATCTATTTTCTTGCCAAATCAAATTTGACACGAGCTTGTATTTCCGAAAACGAGATTATCTGGCAGTCCTGTCACGACGGTAAATATAGCCTTAAAGCCAAATAACTGTTCACTAATCTTTAATACCTTTTTTTTTCAATGGAGCATTCCATTTAGTTTAGTAATAGATTAAACATAATAATATTTAACCATTTTTAGGAAAGACTTTACTATTTGAAAAGAATACTGACTTACTGGCACTATTAGCAAGCTACCCTCTTGTAAAGGGCTACCTAAGAAAATCCAAAAATATATTCCAAACGTGGAAAGTTTCCTAAAAGTGAGGCCAAAAAGTCTTTATCTGTAGTTTTTATTACAAATTCCATTTAGTCTCCCATTCATACCGATGTGTAAAGCTTAATCACTACCTTTTTAATAAGTTTAAGAAACAGCAAATTTTCTGGACATTCCTGTAACAAATTCATTTTATTTTACTCACATTACTCACAAGGGGGACAAGGGCTCACTTGCCTATTTGTATTTTTGTTGAAAAATCGAAAAAACAAGATTGTCTCCTACTAAATTTATTAAATACATTTCCCCCTCCCCTCTCCATTTTCACAATTGACACCACTAATCCATTCCTGGAAAAATTTACAGTAGCTCCTTGGCAGATTCAATTGCCCAAGAACTCTAGCCCTTCCCCTCCCTCACCCACTCCTCTGATAAAAAAAATGTGTTGAAAGTAGCCCTATCCTAAGCAAACCTTGAAATAGAAGCCGAAGCTGATTTGGAGTAGATTCAATAAGATAAAAAAAGCTACCAAGATAAGAAGATTTATAAATTTCGAGAAAAGGCAAAAAATACCCTAAAAACAATGTAATCTTCATGAAAACTGCACGCAAAAAAATCAAAATGTCAGAGATCTATTGAACAGACGTTTCAAAGCCTCATGTGCAAATTTACAAAATTCCGCTTTTTTCCACGTAGGATGTTCACGGATGCATGTTTGCTTTTCTTTCGCAAAAGCAACCATGCCAAATCAGCTTGTAGTGCATGCAACATCGGAAGAATGTTCATCCAAGAGCAAATACTAAGTTTCAAACTTTAATTAAACCAAAGAGATCGTTCTAGAATATTAAGTTCGGATTTTTGCCATTTTGTGCTGCAAAACAATAATATTGGCCCGAAGAGAAACAAAATGGAAAAAAAATCCCCTATATATTTATGGAGGCTATACAAAATGAACGGTTATAGTAGACTGTTTATAAAGTAATACTAGCGGCGCTACAGTTCCGCATTGTTGCGCACCAACAAAAAGGGAGAGCGAGGCTATTAGGTTTCTTCGTGGGATGAGGGTGTCCAAAACCCCCAAAATAATTTTTACACGTATATTTTTAATTTGGCCATGAGAAATTCTTCAGTTCAAAGTGAACAGGAAATTTGTTCCCTTAATTCGGAGAAAGACATTTGGACTAAGCGTGTAATTTCGGTGTTAAAGGGCGATAGCTCCATTCTCATTCTGGAAACAGCAGCTTTTAACAAAAACACTAATTTTTCAAAATGATAACATTGTGAAGAAAATGTAACTTTAGCCTAAAGAGTGGAGAGCGGCGCCCTTTCTAATATTAAGAATACTCTGAAGTAATATTAAACGAATATAAGTGAACAAAATGCTAGCCTTTTTATCACAACGCTTCGGGAATAATATAGGGCTCATGTTTGCTTAAAATGACACAATTTTCAGTTCAAATGTTTTGAAAAGCTCCCAGGACCAGAGTTACCAACGCGGCACAATTGTACCGTTTTTGGTACAATTTAAGGTCCGAGTACAATGCAATACATTTGGGAATTTTGGGTATAATACAAGTTTTCCTGTACATTTTGGTTCTACTGGCTACTTTCTTACTCAGATATCCATTCGAGTTTCATTTTACCGAAATTTTTTGTCTTGTTACGGCAAATTTTTAACCCACTGTTCAGACGGCAGAAACAATCTTCTTGCGATACAATTTTAGTGGGAAATACAGTTACAGCTTAATTCAAACCGTTGGCAACGCTGCTCAGGAAACAAAATGCTTGTACACGCATATATAATTTCTACTTGTACTGAGTTTATTGTTGCATTTTGGTTTCATTTGGAAAAAGCTTTTGAAATTTAACCAGGAACAAAAACGAACGAATTATCTTTTCTCAGTTTAATGATTGATCTTGATTAAAACATAATTTAGTCTGAATATAATTACTGGTCAAGGTACTTGAAAGAGATGACCAAAGTTGATCAATAAATAATAATATTCCGATTATTATTGATTTAAATACTCTACTGTCCCCTCGTTATTTTTTTTTTTTTTGCAAACCACTGCAGCCGCATATCGTCGCTGATGACATTTTTTCAGATAAAACGCAGATGAATACGACGAAGCGGATCAAAAATGTTAATCAACTGACAGGATATTAAAGTCAATTCCCCAGACCTTCATAAAGATCAGCCTCTCATAAAATCAGACAATAACTCATAGCTTAATTAACTATTGCGACAGAAAAGCTTGGAACTAAAAATTGCATCATAACACTTTTGGCTGAAGCAAAATGTTTCCTGGATATTTTTCTCATGTTTTCCACGTCTAAAATTCTTTATTAGGCTCATCACATCCGCATCAAGCTTGTCGGGATGTAAATTTCTAATCGTTATTGCCGTAAATGTCAGATATAATGACCACTCTACTGGAATCTAATCCGAGCAAATTTTTCATTTTTCTGAGACAAACCCTGGGACCAGCACAAATCCTCAGATCAAAAATCCCAAATCAAGGTTCTAAATATCAAATTATGATCTGAGACAAAATCAATGGGTTGAATCGGCATACTACCCTCCATTATTGAACAGTTCTGAAAAACAAAAACCTATATATAGTGTTACCCATTTATTTTTTAAATTAGCCAAAGAGCCAATCGGATGACAGGCGACTCATTACTGCAAACCCTTCCTCAAAATGCAAAATCCGGAAAGATATTGGCTTTGAGTACTCGGTATAACCTCACATGGTTGGCTAGATGTCACGGACAATTACCAATTATATGAAGTAGAATTTCTTAGGGCCCCAATAGTTTGTTTGATCAAGCAGTTTGTGGTAACAAACTACAAGTAAGGAGCGACTCGTACTTATGGTGACCAGAACAAAGAAAAATGAGTTTTGACAAAAATACATATATCAAAAGAGTCGGCTTATGATGATTCTAAATATGTTAAAATTCGTTCGGTTTAAAGTTATCACCAAAAGCTAGAAACATGAGCAAGTTTGCATAGTTTTCGGAAAAGGGGGAAAACCCCCCTCAGAAAGAAGTCATCTTGATGGAAATCACACTTTAAGTTTGTACAATGGAGTGCAGAGGTTTGCAGCGCTTATCTAAATAAATGAAAAATATTATATTTTCTTCGGAGAACGCTGACTTTGGATGCTTGTCAACTTGTTTTTTGTTGTTTTTTTTGCTTCTTTTTTTCTCCGGGCTCTATAATACAGCTTAAATTATCTTAGAATACCGGGAGAGGGCTCATTCGAACGTATTTTGGAAGTTCTGGGGTCCCTTTTGAGGTAGCAAAAGAAATTGTGCCACAGCAGTGGTGTTTTCACCCGTTTAGTGGCACAAACTTTTGGCCCAAAGAGGACCAAAAAGCTACCGAGTAAAAATTCTGAGACAATCAATCGATCTAAAACTATCAAACAACTTTTTTTTTAGCTTCCCAACTTCAGAGACAATAAAATCTCGTGGCGGTGCACATTCCTAAGGAAGGAGGTAGTTCATACAAGATAAACGGATATACGCAATTATCTTCAAGTTTCATTTGACTGCTTCATTTAATCTCTAGTCTGCCTTCATTCCAAGGAATACTTTTGGACTGATTCTGTAATTTGTGTGCTGCAGGATGATAGCTTCCCTCTTATGGCAAGGACCATGGGATCCATTAGAAAATTTCCCAGGGATGGGGGGGGGGGGTGGCAAGTACTACGACGTGTTTTGTTTTTAACGGGGATTTACATGGGATTATTTCTCATTTTCTTATGTTTATACATTTTTTAGCATTTTCTTGTTCCCTAAGATGGGTAAAAGCTCTTTCCCCTATCGGTTTCCATCGGGGCATCCCTTAAAAAAATATTTGTTCGAATAAATGTCCCTGAAACTTGGAAACGATGACCCTAAAATTAGTTTTTATCATTTTTGAACCACTCCCTCTTGAGAAATGAAGGGGTACACTTTTTCAGGGATGATTGCAATTCTCAGCGCATTCTTAAACAAATACTATACTTGAATTAAAAAGAAATAGGAGCGGAGAAGGGAGTTGTAGCCTCCTTCACATTTAACAGAGCCTAAGATTGCACAATTTGTAGTAACAAACTGTGATTAAAGACCGACCTTAGTTAATAGAAACCAAAACTCTTAAAACGAAGTTTGATCACAGTATAAGCGCGGGTATTGTAGGACACCTAATTATTTATCAGATAAATGTCCCCTTTACTTTTTGTAAATTCCATTTCAATAGCCAAGTCTGCAGAAGTATGACTTACTTTTTCCCTTGGATGCTTGAGGAAATGGTCAAACAGCTTTAGTTTTATTCAAACGCTGTCCTCCCAGTCACCGTTCCAGCAGTATTCAGTGCTTTTCACTGATTGGGGTCTTTTTCTTACGCACGGGCTTTTTTTGGCAGATTTAGAAGTTGCTTTTTAGTGAGGAGTTTGTATTAGATGTTGAAGACAATACACAGTGAATTTTTTTTTCTGGTTAGGGTGGTAGATATGATAAGATTATAATTTTGGAGTGTGAACTCTAAATTTTAGTCATCTCATTTCTGGACAGGGAAGATATTAAGGAGCTACCAAATAGGATATTTATGGGGTTAGTGTCCAGGCACAATTTCTGCTTGGTTATACTCGTATAGGTTCACCCATAATCCATCCCAATTGTCCGGCAGGCTAGTCGGAAGTTGTTTTAAGGCGTGCTATTAACTATTAGGAGGTATTCGGTTCTGAAACTTCTCTGACAATTTTAGGCTACATATGCTAGCCTATAACTGTAGCCTATAGCTATTTTTCATTTGAATATTAGTATAAACCCTTGTAAAATTAATCTCACACATCGTATTCAACACTAACGAACAACAAAATCATTGTTTATGCTGACTCTAAATATATGAACTTTATTGATTTTATAATTGTTCATCAAAAGTTACTAGCACACAAAAATTTGTATTGTTTAAGAAAAAGGGGTTAAATTACACCAAAAAGAAATATGATCCTTATGAAAATTATACATTGAAATAAAACATGTATGAGAACCTAAGAGCCAGTATCTGCAAAATACAAAATTTTCTGTTTTGCCATAGAATGATGGTCACGCACGTGACTATCCATAGTCCGTAGGTAATTCAAAGAATTTCATTCGAATAAATGCTTAAGGATCTAGTATTTTCTTTAAGTAACATAAGATTAAGCCACAGGTTAAATACTAAATACAAAATACAGAACAATAATTACAAATACAAAATACAAAATGTTAAATACAAAACAATAATTTTGGCCCAAAAAGGCTGAAATATTATCGATAAGAAAATCTGAGAACTATTAAAACGCTATCTATGAACACCCTTTAGTCTTAAGAGGCTATTCTGGCGTGCAGTATACCATTCGTCCTTATAACATTTATGCATCCCATATAAAAAGAACCGTTAATATAGACCATATATTTAATAAAAGTAGCAGCCATAAAGTTTTGCATAGTTTCAAAACTATAGTTAATATAAACTATCTAGTTTAAAAAACTATAAGTGCTAATCATTAGAAAAAGTCATTTTGATTATTGTTCAAAGGGAGGGGATTTTTATTTTTCGTTTTGGTTTTAGGCAATAGTGATTGCAATAACTTTTTATTTGATCTGCCCTCATTTTTGAGAGGTTTCAAGCTCTTGTTCAAAAACCACGAAAATCTGTTTTCGCAATAGAATTTGAATACAAGTTGAACCTTTGTAACAGCCATCACTCCTGGATTGCCTTTAAATGAACAAGATTCCTCGCTAGACAGTTTTTTAACGTGTTTTTAAATTTTAGTTGGCTGCGGTTTTCTCTTTAATAGGTTGCAGCTATTGTGCCGCCACGAGGAGTAATCCTACGGACTCTACGTACTAAATTAATACGTATTAAAAGAAAAGATAAATAAGCGAAAGGGAATAAGGTAACTATATATTGGACAAAAAGAAACATAAAAAATTTGTGAATTCCATCCCATATAAATCAAGAGTCGATAGGTATGGAACACCAACTCGAGAAGAGATTAAATTATTTCGGAGCCACAATTAAACGATTTGAAAGAGAGTAAAAGTTATAACTTGGCAACTCTGAGCGGGGGTAAGTATGTTTTGAGTATCTCCACGATTTACGACGCTTGTATACATAAATAATTTCTCTGCAAAGTCTATTGGGTAGATTGACAAAAAAAGAAAACTATTTTGAAGGAAGAAATGTTATGAAAAAGTTTAAAATTTCGTGTCAAATAAATTGGGAGTCGATAAGTTCAAAACGCCAGCTCGAGAGGAGATTTAATTTAGAACATTATTTATGATCCACTTTTATCAGAGAATTATTTCACTTGTGGTCCTATGGGTACGCTAAAAATTACTGTGGTAGGTGAAGTCAACAATATTTTTTGCAGTACTAAATATATTTCGGTATGGGCTTAATTGCTGTCATTTTCAAGCACGAATTTATTGTAATCCGCTAATCAGAATAAACATTAAAATGGTAGGAAACTTGAGCATATCGATAAACTGTTGGTTCAGAGTAGTACCTTGCTTTATCAAAAAAGCGGCCGCAGAAAGTATAGTAATTAATCAAAAGCACTAAAAAATCGATTTTCACATGAGTCCATTCGCTTATAGTTGCATCTTCAACGGGTTCCTCTTCATCCCTGGACCCTGGGTTGAAAAGTTTTCAGTTGAAAACTTGCTTTTTTTATTTAATTTCTGTTCTTTTTTTTAAATAATGCTGGGAAATCCGGCGCTCCCTTCAAAGCAATGTCCCTTCCCCCATGGAAATATCCTCTCACGTAACTCCCGATCCACACCCCCCTCCCCACTATCAGAAACAATCCCCCCTTAAAACTTCTGTATACTTCCCAATAACCAATACTATATATACACATTGGGCAAAGTTCATAACTTGCAGCCCTTCCCCCGGGGATTGTGGGGGATTAAGTCATTCTCAAAGACATATTTATTATATTTTTGACCTTGCTAAACAAAATAGCTATCTCAAAATTTTGATCGGGTGACTTTGGGAAAAAAATGTGCGTGGGAGGGGGCCTACTTGCCCTCTATTTTTTGGTCCCTTAAAAAGGGAACTAGAACTTTTAATTTCCGTTTGAATGAACCCTCCCGCGATATTCTAGGACTGCTGGTCGATACGATCACCCCTGGGGGAAAAAAACAAAACGTGATCTTTCTTCTGGCCAAAAATACAAAATTCCATATTTTTGAAGATAAGAGCTTGAAACCTCTACAATAGGGTTCTTTGATACACTGAAACTGATGGTGTGATTTTCATTAAGGTTCTATGATTTTTAGGGTGTGATTCCCCTTTTTACCACAAATGAGGCAAATTTTCTCAAGCGCGTAACTTTTGATGGGTAAAACTAAACTTCCTATTGGTATCAAAATTCCTTTTTTAGAGTTTCGGTTACTATTGAGCCGGGTCGCTAATTACTTACTGTTCGTTACCACGAACTATTTGAAAGAGTGCTAGCTTATGATAGTATATTTAACAGTTTCAAAGACGGTAATTAAAATGTAAAACCAAATATAAAAAGACTTACAGTTTTTTTCCAAATTCCCTTTCCGCGTTTTGGGCTCATCTTTAAAAGGCAATCCCAGTCTTTTGGCTAGTGTTGAGCTTGCATCTGGAATCGGCAACGGCGCAGTAGGTGCAGCTAGTTTCTCTATTGAAAGTAAATAATAACTTATTGTATGCCTTATTTCATTTCATATTCGTGGTATGTTACAGAGTACAGGAAACACTCCAAACACTCAAAAAGCATTCGTCTTTGGGCACACAAGAAAGGAAGAGAGAGAGAGAGAGAGAGAGAGAGAGAGAGAGAGAGAGATAGAGAGAGAGAAAGAGAGAGATACAGATCTATCTGAGACAGAGAGAGATAGAGATAGAGAGAGAGACAGACAGACAGACATACAGACAGGAAGGCATAGCGGTATATATATATATATATATATATATATATATATATATATATATATATATATATATATATATATATATATATATATACAAAATATAGCCTTATATTTTTTTTTCGGCAAACAAAGAAGAAAGGAAACATTCGCACATTCCTGTCAAAATTACTTATTTGCGGTAAATGCCCGGGGCTAAAGGCCCGAGCTGCCGCCCAAGTTAAGTGAATGTCCTTCTCCATTCATCCTCGCTCGTTATGGTCGGTAGCTAAACTTTCGGCCTTTGCAAAGATAGCCCGACGTCACCATCGTTTTTTCGCCTCCTTCCGCTCGCTCAGACCTTCTGCTTTTACATGCTTGTTACCGCAGCGTTCCATTTTAGTTTTTTTTTTTTTATTCGAGTTTTTATGGTTTTTATTTCTACTCACTGTTCCAAAATTATCCTGCAAAAAATTTCATAGTTCTAGCTTGAATAGTTTAACTGCAACAACAGCGGTATTTGCGAAGGTTGGATCACCATGTCGTTTGTTAGTGACGGTCAATGGACTGAAAGAGTGGAAGGAGGCGACTTGACTATAACCACTCCCTTAAAAAAAAAAAAAATCTATTCGACAGCATTTATCAATCATTCAATGCATTATTGATTAGAAGCTCTAATAATAGTGATAAAGTAAACGTGTATAAGTGACTCGTTAAAGTTTAATTATCAGCAATACAATCAAAGATACTGCGGCTGAGACACACATTTTATTGCGCTTTTATTTCGAATATTTGACGCTTTTGCCGAGTCGTTGAACGTCAATGTTCCGTCTGTCCGTTTTAGTGGCTCGGTGACGGATATGGACATAAGTTGTATTTCATAGGCTATAAAATTTTATTGCAAACCAAATTATACTGGAAGATAGCCAGTGACATCTGTTTACACCTTTCTTGTCGTTACTACAAATATTGATAAATCATATTATTTTCAACTGAGAATATAAACTTATGTGAGCAATGAAGAATATTTCTGATAAGTATTCATGATTAAATCATATCCCACCCAACGAAATTCCACTGTTAAGATTCGTAGGGATTGGTGGAGGGAAGTTAAGAGTGAGGCAGGGGGCGAAGAATTCACTAAAGGTCGACCCTCCCCCTCTATTTTCTACACATTTTTATGGATCTGAAGAATTGGGAGGGTTGTTTCACTTTGGAGTATATGCAAAATATTGACTAAGGAGGGGGCAACTACAAAACTTTCCCTTTTCAGCCAATTAGATAGAAAAAGATTGCCTTTTTAACGTTATCCCGTAGATTTCTTGTTGGGATGGGGGGGTCAAACTGGCTAACCCTAAGTCAGTGACAAATTAATAGCGAATTTGGTAGCCTCTAAATGCTGTTGTAATTGAAAATGTAGTTCGCTGAACAAAACATTATACAGGGGGGTCGAAGATTCAAAAAAATATATTCTTATTTTGCTTCTATGCTTTTATTTTTAATACGAACCGGTTTTTTGTAAAAAGAGTACTTTCTTAAGTATCCAAGATACGACAAAACATTTTTTATACCAGAAACTCCATTTCGCAACTATTACTGAGAGTAAAAAAAGACATTTATGAAAAAAGTGCAAACTTTTAAACATCTTGAGAACAAAAAAAAATAATAGGAAACAGACCAAACTAATCAGTAGAACTTGATTAGCTTATGCAGATGGAGTATCATAAAATTTTTACCAAAACCTTCGCATAATACCTTTTGAATTAAAGCCTCCACTTTTTCTCCTAATAGAAATTTTGTCTCTAATAATGTTTTCTTCCATTTAATTAGGCCTGCTTCTAGATTCTCATGCTACCAGAGTATGTATGCCTAGCACGTTCTAAACAGTTACTACTGGACATTTGCCAGGCTTTATTCTGGAAATTTTGAATAATCATGGTCTAAAAGCTTGATCGTATTTTGTAAAATTTAAAGTAATATCCAAGTGCCCAATCTGTAATTGATTTATCAATGCATGTATAGAATCCTCCTGTAAATTACATCTATAGCATTTAGCCAAAACTTGAGGAATATTCCAGAAATCCACTTCTATGAACTAAAAACATCTTAGCTAAATCTTTTATTCTCTGCCATTTTAGGCCAAAGGTAGTAACAAATAAATGATAGACATTAATGATAAATAAGTTTTGAAACGCACTCTGGGCTATAGAATTAATTTTATGCATTCTAAGTAAATTCCGTGCAATCTTTCAACGATTTTAATAATTGAAACGCAATCGTGAATATAATTATGAAACACAATCTGGAGTTTATCTTAGACATAAATTTCTAATGAAAATACCTCTTATTCAAGGAATAATTAAGTGGCTGACATTTCTAGGGATTGACCTTGGACAATTCTGGGATCACTGGAATCCACATGCAATTTTAACTGACAGACTGTTGGGATTCTAAGACCTTCTTAACCTCCAAGACTTGAGGTAACAACAAACCTCCTCAACTCAAAAGAGAATAACACTTTTTTCGTTCCGCTTATTTTCAATCCTAATTGGAGTAGATGTCAATGACGGTGTGAATAATGTCAGTGCTAGAAAGATCTGTCACCTCCAGTAGGATATTAAAACATAACGATAAAAACCATCCCTGGCCGTTTGGTTATATTTTCAGACCACCTCAGAACTCGTCTGGACGCACACAGAAACTCTTCTGTAGATAAGCTTACAAACATGGTTAAATGTATAAGACCGTCTTTGTACTAACAAAGTGCAATTTTTTTCCGAATACAAAAATCGTTACCATTTTAATCGAAAAATGTAAAATTCGCTACCAGAGAGAGAGAGAGAGAGAGAGAGAGAGAGAGAGAGAGAGAGAGAGAGAGAGAGAGAGAGAGAGAGAGAGAGAGAGAGAGAGAGAGAGAGAGAGAGAGAGAGAGAGAGAGAGAGAGAGAGAGAGAGAGAGAGAGAGAGAGAGAGAGAGAGAGAGAGAGAGAGAGAGAGAGAGAGAGAGAGAGAGAGAGAGAGAGAGAGAGAGAGAGAGAGAGAGAGAGAGAGAGAGAGAGAGAGGGGGGGGCTGAATAAGAGAGTAGTAGCCTCCCTCATATTTAAGATAGCCATGGATCAAACAGTTCCCAGCAACAAACTGAAAGTAAAGACTGGTCATTGTCAACGGAAACTTTTACTCTGAAATGCAAGTCTGGATTAAAATTATGTTACAACAAAATTTATGGTGATTTTAAATATACAAAATTTCTCAATTTTAAACCTGCTCATCAATAGCTATTCACAAACAAAAAAGGGGTCTAGCGATTCAAAAAGGGGCTACCCGAAAAAGACTTCTTGATGAACTAAACTTAGCTCGCTTTTGCACTGAGATTTTCAAAATTTACATGATTCTAGCTTAGATAAGGTGCAATATGCCTACCTTTCCGTTAAAAAGTTGGTAATGAAGGGTTTAAAGAGTGGGCCACGGGCCAAATCTGTACCTTAAAGCATACAGATTCAAATCAAAACAAGCTAAGTCCACATTTAATAGAAAAATGAACTTAGTTTTGACTCGGTGTAAAAACAGTACAAGTCTAAAAAGTGGCATTTCAGTGACGCGTGTAAAATTTAGTTCATGACTCAGTGAAAATTTGGCCATGCCCCAGGCCACGGCCATCAATGCAAAAGCAAACTAAGTCATAACCCGGTGCAAAAACTATGCAAGTTCTCTCTCGTCATAGGAACGATCTAAGCTGAAGCTGTAGAATTTTGGGACGCTCTATGAGAACGAGCTAGTTCTTGATTCACTGTGAAAGCGAGCTAAGTTTAAGTTGCAGACTGGCTCGGTGGAAAAACGAGTTAAGTCCTGACTTACTGTGAAAACAAGTTAAATTCTGGCTCATGACAGAAATGAAGCTAATATCTTACTTGACGCAAAAGCAAGCTCGGTGAAAAAAGAGCAAAGTCCTGAATCAGAGCAGAAACGAGTCAAGTCCAAGCTGCACATAATAGTCCTTCACATCCTCTAACACTCCCCTCCCATTTTAGCCACCAATGTTTTAGCAGAAAAGAGGGCATTTTTATCCTGTTTGAGCCAGAATCAAGTAAATATATTCAATTTGTGCTATTTAAGAGCCAAAGATGGCCAGTGACTCCTCCAACACCCCCCAACTTGGCTTCCAACTTTTTAGAAGAAAGATAGCCATTTTGCACCTTCTTTAAAGTAACTTGGGCCATTGCGACATGGAAATGACGGTGTACAGAGGCGTATGCCTATTCCGACCCTATCACTAAAGTGTCAAGATTTACTTGAAACTTACAAGGTAATTACTTTGGACCAAGGGGAAAACGGGGCAGAATTTCCGAGCATTTGCACAATATCTTTTTAAAGTTGGCTAGTCTTTTCATTTTTTATACTTGTAGTCATATTAGCGATTATTTTTCTCAAGTTTCTTGTCTTCAATACAGAAAATTCCACCACAAAAATTAAAAAACTTATTAGGAATAGATACGGATCTGGAAAAACTAATATATATTTCCCTTTGAATTTCGTTTAACAAAAGCCCCTAATCTTACAAAAAAAAAAAAAAAAAAAGTCAGAAATACGTCAGTTTCCTTCAGTATATCTTTACCTTTATGGTACTATATAGCTCGTTTTTCAGTTTTCACTGTTATTTTCACTTGATTTGGAAAAATTTGCTCCATATTTGCACCCCCCCCCCATAATTGTGATGAAATTACACCACTAGGCATGACTTATTAATTTAGCACTAAGCAACTAAGACGACTGAATAATATCAGTAGAACCAAACTTCACAATAATACGTGTATTACGAAGCGGGAAGGTAGATAGAAAATTGCAATATACGAAATAAGCAATACGGATCTGGCGCAATTGATTTAAAAAAATACACATGTTGTTTATTCTACAAAATACGATATTAGAGCGCGATCACATAAAATGTTGCAATTTTTATGGTAGATAGAGATATATTCCAACAATTATTCTTTTTACTCATCTCCACATGTTCATATCCTGTAATTATTCTTGTGCTTGCAATAAGAGTGTATCCAGGATTTTTTTTTCGGGGGAGGGGGGATTACAAAAAAAAATTAAAAAACGTATAGCAAATTTGTTTGTATGCAGTTTTGTAGCCTTTTTTCGATTCTGACAAAAAAATTAGAAGGGGGGGGGGTTAACCCCGTAACCCCCCACCCCTGTATACAGCCTTGGCTTATAAACTTCCAAAACACGCTTGAACTTTATTTTGCACTTCCCATATCATCAGACTAATGTCTGTCGAATCTAGAACAGAGTTGAACTCGATCCTTTCTCTCTTAAGAATAGAGCCACTTTCCTTCGTTTTACATTTGTAAATACACACTTAAAATACTTTGCTTGATTATTGACTTTGGACATTTTAGTTTGGATTTATTTTGTTAGTTGTATAAGTTCCAAACGAATCTCGTCTTCCGGATTAAGCGGAAAAATAATCAGTTCCTTGGCAAGATTCTTCTTAGACGAGATTCAACTTTATTATGCAAACAGGAAGGACATGATTAGCAGAGTTGCCACCATTTGTTTTTTCTAGACACATATTATAAATCGGGCGAAAAAGTGTCCACCTCTTATTTTTTTTACTTGCCGTTTTTTAAACCAGGGACGAATTAATTTCGTCAGAACAGATGTCTTACTTTGCATCAGCTTCCATTCTTGGAAGTCTTTCCAAACAAAAAAATTTTGCCGTTTCTGACGCTAACTTTTTAAACTGGGAAGTTCGACATAGCAAAACTGAATGTTTTAACACTTAATTTATGCAAGCCCTTAAATTGTAGGCTGAAGCTCAAAGAGCCTGATTTAGCAAGACTTAACCTAGCTAACTCTTTTCTTTGATGTTCATTTTTTAAGAATTTAAAATATTTGCCAAACAAGCACGAGTATTCTGTGAAAAAAGTCAGCTTATCGTTTCCACACATTCGCTCTTGAAACTAATGGATATTGTTATTTATCTCCGATATTATTTATCTCAGTTCTACTGTTTTATTCTCTTTAAACTAGCTGAAAAAGATCAACAGATAAAATTACATTTAAAATTGAAATTTACACTGTCTAAAATTATCATTTTGATAGTAACAATATCTGAGTGGCAACCCTGGTTATTAGTCTTGTTACGTACATATATGGATATTGGAGGGAGTGGGGATCATCAGCCAAAAGAGTGAGCTACAATAAACTATGGAGGCAATCTTAAAATTCGCAAGATTGCGTCGATGGTTCCAAAAGCCCCACCGTGCACATAATTTATTCAAGGAGAAGGGCTTCTAAATCACACCCAAAAATTCAGTATTTTTGTGATATGTCTTTAATTTCCACAAAACTAGAATTTTCTTTAGCGGTTATGACGATCCCCCCACCCCCAAAATAAGTCCGTAAGAAATAAGTTGGTAAGTACAGGCTTGAGCCCCAAATCTCCATACCTCCCTGGGAAGAGTGTATCTAATGACTGTATTGTAGCAATATCAAGAAATAATGATCTAGAAAAAGCACTACTTGTTATCAACGCCAGTTCCTTTTATAAGGGTTAGTCACGCCGACAAAGGAGGATTTTAGATGATAATTCCAGTCAAGCGATAGTTTTTGTAAGTAATCCTTACACGAGCTTAGATTTCCAAAATGATATTTTTCTCTATTCTAGGTTAAAAGGTATTTTACCATTGGAAATCCAATGTTGTAGAGAAGAGAAATAGATCTTTTCTTCGCCTTTGGGATATCTCAATTCTCCACCAACCCGGTTTGAACCCTCCGAAATGAAATTCTCGTTACGCCTTGACTAACATTAAAGAGGTAAAATTGGAAGATCAAGTCTTAATTCCTGCCCGGGAAAATTTTTAGCTTTGTTAGTTGCCTTAAAAGAAGGTCAAAAATAGAGCCTATTTGAGAAAATACCCACCTGCTAATATCGGATTTGCAGCAATTATATTAAGCCTTCTTCTTTCATATAAGGTTAGATTAGACGGACTAGTCTCTTGAGTTGTTGAATGCACTCGGCCAAACTCCGAACTCTGAAAATATTAAAACGCTTAAATAAAAAAATATCATATTCTAATCACAGTCAGGGGGCCGTCATAGGGGGACAGAGAAGAAGCTTTTTTTCAAAATTTAAGCAAAAATAGAAATCAGTTCATCGCTTGTTTTCCCCTTAAGAGCTTCAACAATAAAAAAAAAAAACTTTTTCAACTGAAAGCAAGGAGCAACATTAAACCTTAAAACGAACAGAAATTACTTTATTATATGAGGGAGGATGCCCCTTCCCCAACCGTTGCTCTTTACGCTAAAGTCTTAAAGTTCTTTGCAAATACTTCTCATTCAAATTCAACAGCCCTTGTTTATGAGCAGTCTTTCTTAAAGAATTGTGGCAAAAATCAAACTTCAAAGTTACGAGCGAGGGTTGAGGAAGGAACAGCCCCCCTCGTATACGGAATAATTTCTGTTCGGTCTAAGTTTTGATGCTGATCCTTACTTTAAGTTGAAAAAGCTTTTTATTAATTGAATTTCTGACCGTTTTCCAAATTAGATAAGAAAATAGCCCCCCCCGTGTAAAAATTCCCCGGAAAATTCCACCATGAAACTTTGCTCTTCATACAAAGTTCCCCTGCCCCAGACCACAGAAAAATTTCCCCTAAAATTCCGTGTTTTTCCCAATAATGGGCAAATCTCATAACTTAAAGACTTTTCCCCGGGGGCTGTGAGGGGGAGGGGGGTCATGTCATCCCCAGAGGCATAGTAATTCGACCTTTCAACTATGCGGAATCAATTGATTATCTTAAAATTTTGATCGAATGTCTTTAGGGAAAAGGGGGTGTGGAAGGGGGGAGGGGGTCTAGTTGCTCTCCAATCTTTTTGATCACTTAAAAATGGCACTAAAACTTCTAATTTCTGTTCGAATTAGTCCTTTTTTGAACTTCTAGGACTATTGACTCGATGCGATCACCCCTGGAAACGTCAACCCTTTTTGCAGATAGGAGCTTGAAACCTCTACAGTAGGGTTCTCTGATATGCTGAATCTGATGGAGTGATCTTCATTAAGATTGCTGGACTTCTTTTGTTTGGGAGGGGGGACCCCTCTTTAAATTATGAAAATTTTCTCAGGCTTGTAGCTTTGGATGGGTAACATTAAACTTAATGAATTTTATATATCTGAAATCAGCATAAAAAGCCAATTCTTTTGATGTATCAATTGTTGTAAAAATTCCTTTTCTTAGTTCCAGTTACTATTGGATCGAGCTGCTCCTTACTTACAGATCAACGAACTCTCTAATAATTTGAAAGTTCAGATTTCAACATTATTACATCAAAAGCAGAATTTCTCGCTTAACCGCTGAATCTTCTTCCATCACTTTGACGGCACACGAAAAAAGAAGAGTAGGTATACTTCCCATATGTTCGCCTATTTAAACTAATTTGGACTATCCTTTTAAAACCGTTGACAAACTTACAACAATGATGTTCGGCATTTTTTTCCCCTTTGAATTGGGATACATTCCGTTAGAATCTTTCCTGTTCAGTTTATAACCGCTATCTATTGTCCCTATTTTTTGGAGAAAATTAAACAAAGAAACAAAGAGATTGCTTGGCATTGAAACAGAAATAAGAAATACCTAATATTCAGCATTTGATCAATTTAAAGTTGGCCTGACCCATTTTTTTTAGCTCAGAGAAAGACTTATCAATGCATACAAAACCTCAATTTACAGGGAATAGTCTTTACTCTTCATGTTTTTGACCAGTGAGCTTTCCGAGTGTTACGGGATCTTTTTCCTTTTTTTCATGAATTTTTTGTATGGAAATCTCATAACAAGCAAAAAATAACGATAAAATGTTTTAAATACCAAGAGGTGATAGCTATAATTCTTTGGGCAGTTTTTTAGAAGCATCTTAGCGAAGAATAGTGAAAATATAATGAAGCGCAAGGTGAAAACAGATGGCGATGAAAAATATAGCCGAGCTATGATGCATGTCTTTATAAAGGGCTGGGCACACGTAGCTGATTTCGGGAACTGATTTCCAAATCAGCGCCAATTTTAAAAGAAATCGGTGTCAATTTGAGTCTGAAAATTTTTCTAGTTTTCGGCACCGATTTACAAAATCAGCGCTGATTTTCCATCATGACCATCACAAAAAAATAAGAATGCAATTGAATATTCAGCCAGAGCTGTATGTGATTAAAGCCCCTGTTACTGAGCGGAGAATTAAACTAATAAGTCAGTTCAGATAATTCATGTAACTATTTATAAGCTCCAGTTGACTATTTATGTCCATGATTTTTGTTTTGAAAATCTCGCGCAATAAATTTTTTTTTCAATAAATTTTTTTTACCGCTATCGTTTGTCCACTGATGCTGAAATCAGTTCCCGAAATCAGCTACGTGCGCCCAGCCCTTAAGTCAGTGCGAGGATGGTCAGACTGTAAGAAGACCTATAAATCTTGAAGTACTAAGTTCCTCAAAACCTTAAGAAAAAAAAGTTAAATTGATGTTTTTGTCAACGGATAACCTTATTTTAACCTAAGATATTTTAATCAACTCAAATAGAACCTTTATTTCATATAGTTGTTACCGTGCATTTCCGAAATTGGTAAATGTCGACATTCACCGGTGAATATCCTAAATAACTTTGTTTTTTTCTCCTTGGATTTAGTCAGCGTTGTCAGTCAAATTTTTCACTTTTATGCAAGGTTTGATGGTGACAGCTTAGGTTAGGTTTTTAACCCATTTCTGAGATGTACAACCTAATTTAATCTAACCCAACCTAACCTAACCTAACTTTTACCATCAAAGCTTGTATAAGCCTGAAAAAGCTGATTAGCAAAGCTAACTGAATCCAAGCAGAGAAAAGGGAATTTCGGACATTCACCGTTGAATGTCAACATTAACCAGATTTCGGACATTCATGGCAACATAGTTATTAGATTTACCACTGTTAAAGTATTTCAGCATGTCAATATTACCAGATAAGAAAGATCATTCACCCGCGGTGTTTTAGAAATAAAAATAACGACAAAGACTAGAAGGATTGTTATCCTAAGCTATCATGGATAAGGACCTGGGCAGGGGCGTAGCTCCAGCATTTTTATTGAGGGGGCAAAAAAGTTCCACATCCAGAGAGTCAAGGGGCATGGGCTATATAAAAGCTTTTTTTCAATTTTTTTTGGGGGGGGCAACTGCCCCCCCCCTTGCCACCCCCAAACGACGCCACTGGAACTGGGTCAATAACGCCCAGTAATCTTGAAAAAACCAGGAAGAGCAAGGATAGCTGAAGTCATATTATTTTTGACTGGCTATTGTTCTAGCCCACAGTGTACGTTAAAGAGTGCTTGATAATTTTTTATTATTAACTATTAAAAGTGTTTCTGCTACCACGTAGCTGGATGAGAATTGTTTGTTATCTGTTACAGCTTACACAGAGGGCAGTTGAAGTTTGGACAGCAGTACTTGTGACGCTGTAAAACATTTTTTGTTTCTTGTGGGATAACCTGCTGACGAGGGTAAACTTTTCGAAAATTAAGAAATAATACCATCACTCTTTAGGAAAACTGCCCTTTTCTAGACCTTAATGCCTACCTCTGGCAGGTTCCCATAGCTGCTTATAATCAGCTCTAAAAAGGTATCTTGGGGAATACTAAAATATCTTCCTTCCACAAAATAGACTAGGAATATACCTGAATTATTGTTTTTATGATATTTTTAATGATATTTTTCTTGCCTAAAAGTGAAATGCAAGGCATAATCTTACCTTGGATGGCTCTGGCTGTTGTTCTTCCTCAGCACTACCTGGTTTGGCATCCAAGTGGCTGCAATCATCAGCATTCAGAATGGGCAACTCTCCCCCAAGAAGTGGAAGATCAAAGTTTACCGATGCACTAAGTTCAAGGCCTGAATCGAGGTCATTGAGGTCTGACAGCTTTGGTCGAGACAGTAGGGTAGCCAGCATGCTTGAACATTGGAAGTATGTCCCTGAAGGATATAGATGAAGTGCAATTAATTGTGTAATATATCAAATTGAGGCAAAACGTGGGGTAAGAAAATAATTTTTACAAATTTATCAGGTGGAAATCACCAAATATTAGATAGGTCTGCCACTTCATTGATTCTCACAGTGTACGCTATGGAGTGCTTCAGCATCTACTGAGATTACAAAGGCTTGACGCGCCTATTAGATATATCTGAAATCCACATATATATTTCGTTTAATCGTTGGGGTTTTTGGGAATTAAATTTTAAAAATATCATTGTTATTATTTATTGTAAACCCGTCTTCAGCAGGAGCGTAATTTGCTATGGGGCAGGGGGGCAACCTGCTCCCTACAGACCCTAGTTCCCCCCCCCCCCCAGACCTCAGTTTGTAGAGGATGTGGGGGAGGGAAACAGTGTTGAAAAGTTGGACATAAGTTCCTCAAGCACATTTCTTCAGGGTGGTTTTCTTCCTTTTTGAAAAGTCAGTAAATTTTCACTGTGTTATTACTTTCCACGTTAAAATTATAATCCTACTGACAGTCACATGCTTTGACTCAGCGTAAAATTTTAATTTTCTCAAAACACATTACGGGGGATAGTCTGTACTGAATAGAGGCACAAGATATATTTTATAAGTTGCATTTACGACGAAAATGCGATATATATTTTATATTGGAATATAATCTACGCACTTTCCATTAAGAAAAAAAAGCGCAAAGAGGTTAAGTAAATCAAAATTAAATGCGAGATTGGCTGCGTCGAAGGACATTGATAGGATGTATTTTCATTAAAATTTTGCTACTAATTTTTTTCTTTTATTTCAGTCATCTTTTTGCTTTTAATGTAAAATGCTGGTTCTCCGATATATTGGGGTAACTTTTGTTTCCTGGTTTTTACTATTGATTATTTTTTCTTTTTTTCGCAAAGGTTGATTTCTTACTTTCTTTAATATATTTTTTGCACTGATGATGGCTTAGCGGAGGTCTTTGAAGAAATGTCTCCATTATTTCCTGTTTTATTTCACTGGTTGAAAATTTTCTCCGATTTATTTTTCACCGTTTGTTAGTTTTCATCATCAAATAATACTCCTGCCGTTATCTACCACTCTGTAATTTTCAATTTGGCTTAATATAGAACAACACATTTACTATCTTCTCCACAAGTGTGAGTATTACGAAGCAAGAAATCCCAAATATTCTGATTGTCAGGTAGGATATGAACAAAGTTAATTTAAATTTTCATTAACACCCTTTTTATAGTGAAGAGCGGTGATTGGTAAAGGGATGTGGGCCTAAATTCTTATGTTGACTGGTATTTCATTAAATACATCATCCAGAAATATATCATATTAATGACATAATGAAATTTAGTATAATAAAACTAACTATTAACATCCGGAAGAAAAAAATATCTAGAGGGCGACGGGAGATTTATCGTTACTAAGGATTCCTTTTTTTAGCGTTAAATTAATTCTTAACCTTCAGAGACAGGCCTTAGGATAACTCATGAACAGTTGATTAGCTGGATGTATACTACTGGATGTATAGCTGGATTACTTTATATCAATAACCAATTATTTATTTCTTTTTCTACGTGAAGTGTCTTAAGAATCAAGTTAGACCTTATCAATTCTTTTCTTGCTCCTGAGAATCTTCCCTCCTTACATTGTTCTTTTAATTATCCTTACTACTCTTATTATTGTTATGCGGAGGATAAGAGAAAGTCTTCAATTTTGAGAAAGACATCAATGAGGATAAATTTTGATTCTTCTTGCCTATATCTTACTGGCACCCTGGGCCGTTCCAGGTTTTTTGTCCGGGGAGGGGGTTACAAAAAACTTTTGTAAAAAAAAATCATCAAAAATGTGTTTTTATACATTTTATTACGTTTTCATGAGCCGAATTTTTTTTTTTTTTGGGGGGGGGGGGGTCAAACCCACTAACATTTCCCATGAGTACCACCTTGCTCGCACCTTATATCAAAATTTTAGTTTGTTGCCTTTAAATTTGATTGTTGAAAATGAATTTCTTACTATGTTATTCAGCTCATTATAGTAATGTTGCCTTTACAATTATTGGGATATTATTATCTCTTTATGAAAAACGCTCATTTTCTTCATTCTAATAGCCACTTTTTGCTATTACTAAGGCGTTCCTGAACTACAGCCCTACAGCTAAAAAATAATTCATTTATCAGTCGATTATGCGTTAGCCATTGACACAAAGTTTTCATTTCTCACGAGGGAGAGGTTTTTATTTCACTGTATTTATTTTGACCTTGATATTCCAGTACAACTCCACGGAGCAATATACGTATTTGGCAACTTCTTAGAACCAGAATCGTACTTGGTCCCTCAAAACCTCTTCTCCTGTTCTCCCCGCCAACTTATGAACAGAAAGGAAGGCATGTTGTACCCTGTTTGAAGCAAAATATCACAAAATTTTTTAATCCGTTTCACCGAAGAAGTAAACTTGGATCGTTGGCCGAACAACAGCCCTTTCCCTCCTATCACCACCTTCTTAGCAGAAAGGTTGGCATGTTTCACCTTGTTTGAACCGCAACCGTGCAAAGATCTTTAGCTGTATTTTCGGAGGACCAAAGTGTGCCCTGGCCCTACTGACACCCCCTTTCAAGCTTCTTAGCATAAATTTTGACGGGTTGTACCTTGTCACTCTGTATTACTTGAGCCATTAAGCGAGCCCTTGGTCCTTCTAGGCTCGAAGAGAAATTGGCCAGTTATCCGTCCAACCATGCTCATCTACGGCAATGATGGGTTTGTAACTTTTAATGGATGGTGTGCATATAATTGGTTTCTAATATGTATTTGAGGCTAAAAATCATTATCATCTCTTACAAAGAGTCACAGGGAGAGTGGCTAGAAACTTGTACCAAGTACATACTACTCATTTCTGACCAGGCCTGCTACTTAGAATTTAACAATATCCCAAGATATTCCTGCGAAAATTTCTATTATTAAATTTTCTATTATAAAATATCATTGTATTAAAAAATTTTATTAGTAAAAAATAATAATGTATATATCTAATATACTTCAGGGGGGTAATGTTTAACACGTACACTTTTCCTAATGTCCCATGCTCAGGACTGAAACACAAAATCTTGGGATGAGTCCCAAGGAGTGGCAGTTCTGTTTCTTATATTCAAAACTTATTTCCAGAATCAAACTGTTCTTACGAACAAAATAAAATAGAAACCATTAACAGATTTTATTTTTGGATCAAAGTAGCAAAGCATTAGCTTGGATACATGGTAAAATTTCAAAAGTAACAACATTGATTGTCAAAAAAAAAGTTTAGAGCAGAAATTTTGAAACTGTCTTTCAGAGTTTTTTTTTGAAGATTTTTTTTTGGGGGGGGAGGGGGGGGCAAATCATTAAAAAGTTTTAAAGGTTACAGTTTAATATATTGTGGTAAATACAAGACAAGGTGGTGCTCTTGCGATACTTTTTTCCACGAGGCCAACCAAAGGTTACTGTAGCACTTTAGGCTGTACAGACGACATAAATCTAGTTTTATTTACTTGATTTTATCTTTCCCATTTCATTTTTTTGCAATTTTACTCTGTTTGTTGTGTTTAATTCTAGCCCCTCTCAACTAAACTTTTTAGGGCAATATTTTGTATCTTTAATTTATTATGTTAGGTTCCTAGCATTGATGAAACGAAGGAAAGCAAACAACTGAGAAATTTGTATACACGTCTTACCACTATCTCTGCTGATATAACCCGCACATCCGCTATCGTTGCAAGAAGGGAAGTTTGATTCTAAATGGACGTCAGAAAAAGAAAAAATCCTCCCCGTAGCTTCAATTGGCTTTGACTCCTTACTTTGTGGTTCTGCCTTGAAAATAGGCAGATTTTTTTGTTCCTTTATTTCCTGTTTCAAGGCCTGAAAAGAAAATATGTTAAACTATTGATCTAAGCCACGTTTTTAGAAGATCAGTCAGAATAAGCACACCGTCCGATAGTTAAGACATTTCTTTCAAGACCAATAAATGGTTCAGTAGGCCTAAGCCAAAAAGGGAAAGCTTGAGCAGGATGGCAAAATAAAAGAGATGGAATAGGATATATTTAAAAGTGAAATGAATAATATCTGAATTTCATAAGCCCTGTGTTCACCAGAAAAACAAATCTCAAAAGAAAAATTAACAGAAAGGAGATAAAGTACCATTGCCAATAAAAATTTATATGTTCAAAAACCAAATAACAGTCTACAAAATAGCGCAGACTTGATTAAAAGCAATCTGGTTCCCATACATTATTCCCTCCCCCCCAGACTCGTCTTATAGAAAAAAAAATTTGCCAAAAGTTTGCATAGCTGGCTCATACATTGGAAAATACTAAAATCTAGAGGATTCTTAAAAGATAAAACAATAAAACAAGCTGTTCCAAATGAAAGTCTGAAACGAAGATAAATCTTAAAATGAACAGGCATAATTCTATACACGAGACACAAAGAGAGCTTAAATTGTATATAAATTAGAGCAAATACGGACAAATAATCTTCTGTTTTCAAAGGGTATACTGCCGCTTTATGGTGGATTTGATTCTAATCACAAATAAATTGCATGCACAATTTCACCTTTAAACGCAAAAAAAAACACACTTTAGCGTAGACAGCGAACATACCTAGAGACTGCTACCTACCCTTTTTGTGATCGAGAGCAGTATATGGCACCAGAATAAGTTGGTCATTATAGTTAGAATGATCATAAATCGTAAAACCACTGCTACTTGTATGTCCTAGTTAACCTCTTGTTTTTGTTGTGTTGATTCTAATGTTATGACAAGGAATATATTATTTCACCTGAAAAAATGCTGATCCAAGCGACTTGTTTTCCAGACTTTAGCGTAGGCTATATTTGACTCTCTATTGTTCAGCTTAAGTAGGAATTTTATTTCTTTATTCCAAGGAAAGTTCCAAACAAGGAAGTTCTTCAAAGGTTGAGTGTAGGAGGTACACAAAATCAATAGCATCCGGAAATGACTTGTATAGAGGAAAAAGTGTGTAGGAGGATGAAAACCATTTCGATGGAATTAGATTTTCTAAGAAATCTCGTAGAAGGAAACAATGTATAAACACATCTCAGCAATATTGCAAGAATCAAAAAGACCTCTTAATTACAACTTTAGAATAGTGCTGTCCATAAACGCTAGAAAGGAGAAAGAATAACCCCAAGAAAAAACAGAAAGAAAACACCAACGAAATAGTCAATACATATTCAAGGATAATTCAATCTATTATATTTAATGATAATAATTGTTATTATTATGTGTACGAAACATATACTTAGGCTATTAGAATCAAAGGAAAGCGGGCAGGTGTACTGGGAACATGGGGCATAAATAGAGAAGACCCAACTATAGATGAATATGTGAATTCGAATATATAGATAGATAAATGAATCCGATCCATACCTAAATAAAATGAATAATCACAGAGATTACAAAATGAACAGAGATTACATCAAACTGGAGTAGTACTACCGCCGTTTAAACCATATAAAGGTCAGAGTGGTATTTTCGGTTTACTGAGAACAAAATATCTCAAATATTTTTTGTTTCATAATTATAACATTGAAAAATCAAAACTGCTGAGAATTCCAGGAATTAATATCATTATATCAAACAGTTCGTGGTAACGAACTGTAAGTAACGAGCGACCCGGCTCAATGGTAACCAAAACTCTAAAAAACGGAATTTTGGTACCAATAGATACATCAAAAGAATTAGATTTTAATTCTGATTTCAAATATATAAGTTTTATCAAGCTTTAATCTTACCCATCAAAAGTTACGCGCCTGAGAAAATTTCGCTGATTTTGGAAAAAAGGGGGAAAGACCCCCTGAAAGTTATAGAACCTTAATGAAATTCACACCATCATATTCAGCGTATCATAGAACCCTAATGCAGAGGTTTCAAGCTCCTATCTACAAAAATGTGGAATTTTGCATTTTTTGCCAGAATAAATATCACGGATGGGTTTTTTTTTTTTTTTTTTTTTTTTTCCCAGGGGTAATCGTATTGACCCAGTGGTCCTAGAATATCGTAGGAGGGCTCATTGGAACGGAAATCAAAAGTTTTAGTGTCCTTTTTAAGTGACCAAAAAAATGGAGGGCAACTAGGCCCCCTCCCACTCTCATTTTTTTCTCAAAGTCACCCAATTAAAATTTTGAGATAGCCATTTTGTTTAGCATAGTCGAAAATCTAATAAATATGTCTTTTACGATGACTTAATCCCCCACAGCTCCCAGGGAAAGGGCTGCAAGTTATGAACTTTGCCC
Source organism: Artemia sp. Qi Xiang Cuo (assembly GCF_049724085.1). Lineage (NCBI taxonomy): Eukaryota > Metazoa > Arthropoda > Branchiopoda > Anostraca > Artemiidae > Artemia > Artemia sp. Qi Xiang Cuo. Next base: position 28,895,958 of record NC_142812.1, on the reverse strand, counting down.
ATTGCTTACATATTGTATTGGTTCTTGGGAAGTGTAAAGACATTTTCAGGAAGAATTTATTTCTGGGAGCGGGGGGGGAGGGGCGGGAGGAGGGGGTTACTCGGGAGAATCTTTCCGGGGGTTATGTTTCTTTGGGGTAAGGGACATTTCTATGAAGGGGGTGCCGGATTTCCAAGCATTATTTAAAAAACGATCAGAAATTAAATTAAAAAACACTATTTTTTTCAACTGAAAGTAAGAAAAAACATTAGAAATTAAAACGAACATAAATTATTACTTATATGAGGGGGTTCTCCCCCAAGTCAATACCTCGCTCTTTACGCTACAGTTTTTTTTAGTGCTTTCAAAAGAGCTATCTATTCTAATTAAACGGCCTTTGTGATTCAGGGGTGTGTGAATTAAAAAATTGTTTAACTTTTAACGTAAAGAGCGTGGTATTGACTAAGGGGAGAACCCCATCATATACGTAATAGCATATACGTAAAAAAAACAAAAAAAAAACAAAAAAAAACAAACAAGCGATACGGCTCAATAGTAAGCCAAACTTTTAAAAACGGAACTTTGATGTCAATAAATGTATCAAAAGAATGGGCTTATAATGCTGATTCTAAATATATGAATTTTATTAAGTTTAGTATTACTCATCAAAGGCTACGAACCTGAGAAAACTTACCTGATTTTTTAAAGAGGGGGGAAACATCACCTAAAAGTGAAAAATCACACCGTCAGATTCAGCGTATCAGAAAACCCTATAACATAGGTTTCAAACTCATATCTGCAAAAATCTGCAACTCGGTATTTTTTGCCAGAAGCAAAATATACGAATATAGAAGTTCGGTACGTAAGTTAATTTGTAAATTACGTCAGAACCAAATTTAGAAACAGCCATTTAGCAATAGAAAAGTAAAATTTTGATGCAAATTTTGTTTACTTATTCAATAACGGTGAGCCAAAATAAAAGTTGCATTAACTAAAAAACAATCAGAAATTAAATAAAAAAACAAGTTTTTTAAACTGAAAGTAAGGAGCGACATAAAAAGTTAAAACGGACAAAAATTATTGCGTATATGAAAGGGGCTGTCCCATCCTCAACGACTCGCTCTTTACGCTAAAGTTAGTCTCATTCTCACAAATCTACTTTTTAAAACAGTAAAAAACTTTGGCGTAAAGAGCGGGGCGTTGAGGAGGGGACAGACCCTTTCACATACGGAATAATTTTTGTTCGTTTTAAGTTTTAATGTCGCTCCTTACTTTCAGTTTAAAAAACTTGTTTTTTTATTTAATATATATTAAAAATCCGTCTACTTTCATTAGTTCTTTCCAGCAATCTTGATTATTATATAAACCCTCTTTTTTCTTGCTGTTGCGGCAAATATAAACCACACTGTTCAAAATACATACTACTACTACTACTGCTAACAATTCACCGCAGCACCAAGCCACCTAAGGCCAATACAGCTACTCACGCTCCTTCTCCATCCCAATCTATTCAAAAGCTCCCTCTTTACACCCTCACAGGGTCTTTCTTTATGACATCCTCCCACCCCAACCGCGGACGACCTGTTTTACGTTTAGTCCTCGACGAAAGGCAAATGACACGCAGGCTGTTCGTACAGTTTGAGAGGGGGAGGGGGGCATCACTATTACTTAGTAACCTTGGTTAGCCCCTTGATATTGTTTTTGGCTGCGCTATTGTTGATGTTATGACAAATAAATAACAAGCTAGTCGAAATACGAATCGTCGTTAATAAAGCACAAATAACAGTCTGGCCTTCAGTAGGCTTAGGTGGTAAATTCCGTTCACTCTAACATTCTGTTAAATAGGTATCTACGATCATAAATAAGTATCCTAGTGTTTGCATAGAAGAACCTATTATTCTTTATCTTCGATTATTTATTTATTTTCTGTTCATTTTGGGTTTCATTTATTAATTGATAGTAATTTATGTTTGTTTAAATTTTAATTGTTATTTGACTTTATTTCCGCTCGACTCAGGTTTTAATATTGGCTCTTTTTTTGAAGAGCTTTGTTTTTCGTTTTTTTTTTTTTAAGTAATGTTAAGGAAAACCTATATTTGATTTACGAGGTATCAATAATAGAGTCTACTCTTAATGATTATAACTCATCTATTTTGCGCCAAATGATTCACATTATTATATTTAGATAGATTGAATAAAATTATCTTAAAGCAACGATATTCTAAATTAAAATTCAAAATTCGAAACATCATCGAATAAAAAGAATCGGATTCAAGAGCTTAAGATCACTTTAAAATAGATCGTTTGGAAAGAGCTTGAAATATAGGATAAGGAATTCCACAAGGATGAATGCTAAGGAAAACCAAGAATTACCTACATTCCAAAATACAAATTCAAAATATCCTGGAAAAAAATTTGATTTAAGAGCATTTAAAAACTAGAGTATTCGGCCCACAGGTTATAATAAAAAATGGCATTGACATAACTCCTAATAATTTATTCTTAATAACATATCCCTTAGATTTACTCTGTGGAAAATAATTTCTAGAATACTGTATTAGCATCCTTACATTTCTTTCTTTTTGCCCTCTTTGATGCTTCACTTTTTTTCATTTTAAAATATTTTCTTCTATTATTTTTGCCACTCAGGGATTCTTCAATTGTTTCTTTATTCTCTCAAATATGTCTCCTTTTATCATCTCATAATTTTCCGCAATCTGACTTAAGGATAACTTCTAAATCTTTGTGTATCCTTTAGTGTTTTTTAGTTACTCCTGCTTTTTTTCGTGTTTCCGCATTTTTTTTAATTGAAGTTTTCTTTCCAAAATAATGATTTTAATGGCTTAATTTGATGTTTTTTTTGTCACCATTTTTGTGTTAAACCTCCATATGCTTGGCTCCTGGGTTTCATTTTATTTGTAGTTATTTTGTTTTACAAGTGTCGAGGAAAATACGTTCGTCTAAACCCCAATTTACAAGGAGCAGATATATTTGTCCCAGGTCCCCCTCTTACAGACTGCTCTTTAAGAGAATACGCTTCTTTTTTTAGCATTAAAACATACTCTTACATAGGGGAGGGGGGGGGTATTTTTTCGGAGGGGGTTTTGCTCAATTTTTTGGGGGGGAGGAGGGGGGTGTGGTTTACACAAAAAAAAACGCATAAAACGCACACAAAATTTGTTTATGTCCATTTTTGTTACATTTTTACGAGTAAGACAAACATTTCGGGGGGAGGGGGGATTCAAAACTCTAACCCCCCTCCCCCTGGATACGGCCTTGCTATTCATTAGTTTAGTTCAGGATAATTTAGATACAGTTTGTTCTATTTTTACCTTTCCTGTTTATTTGTGTCCTTCTAATACAGGTTATAATTCATTGCATGTCTTGTTCATCTTTTTCGAGACATTGTTTCTGTCGAAGATAGTCAATCTGTCAATGACTTGAAGACAAACAATCTTTCTTTTGTTTTTTATTTTGGCCAAGAAGTTTTCTCATAGACGAAGGATAGCCTTCCAGAGATCCAGATATTGTTTGAATCTGAATGGAATCTGACAGAGCGTGAATAATTGAATTCTAAACAATAGGGAATTTCCCTGGGTGATATTTTTGAATCACTAATCAAGCAGTACGTTGCTGACTTGCTGAGTACCCTATATAACAGTACGATTGACTAATCAAGCATATTTTGGTTTAGTGCCCCCATGGGGACTGATTCTCCCCTAGTGTCCTCACCATCACCACTGGTTACACAATTTCTAATTAGTCTGTATGATCAAAGAGCAATTTTACGCATAGAACATACCAAATCATTCTTTCATTTTTTCTTTTTATACGTAAAATATAACTTTTATTTTTTAGCTAAACCATAAAATCTTATTACAGGTATTTCGAAATCATTGATGATGGTGAAATAAGGAGGGGGCGATGATAACCCAAATCAAATGGCTAGTAGTATCGAATACGTCTAGGGGAATTTGAAGCATAGTTTAATTGACACTGTCTTATTAACAAGTTTTCATATATGATGTTTCCTCAAAACGTGAGTCTCGGTAGGGAGTTAAAAAACATGGATTATAAAATCTTCGCGCCCGCCACCATAAGGTACATCTGAAACCTTTTTCAAAAATTAGCTGTTGTTCCCCTACAAGTCCACCAATGAAGGCGGGTTTTCAAGCCAATACACAGTGCCCCATCTATAATTAATTTATCATGACTTTTACAGTGAGAATTTCTGTTTTACACTCGTGAAAACTGAGAGCTTGAAAACAGAACCCATAGGAACCCATTCGAAAGAGGAAGAGCAAAATACTACTTCTACAAGAAGTTTCAAGAATGGGATTTGCTGATGATGTCATATCTTCTTCTGGTAATACATATGATCAATGCCAATAAAGATCCAGAAAGGCTAAATCTATCCATGGAACCGTAGCAACCCAATCTGAAGAGGAACAGCAAAATACCACTTCTACAAGAAGTTCCAAGATTGGGATTTGCCAACGATGGCATTTTTTCTTTTTATGTTACATAAACTTTAATATGATCAGTGCGAACAAAGATCCAGAATAACCAAGTTTATACCATGTCTTTTAGTGTAAATGTATGCACTAGTTACTGCAATGAAGTTTGAGGAAATAATGTATTATAAGGAAAGATATTCTTCTTCTGTTTCTCCGTGGGTTCATCTGGGCGATAATGCCCGTCATAAAGAACCAGTTAAGAGATGCATGGTTAGCGTAAGGCTTTTCAAGGTGCAGCTAGGTTGCAGTTCTTCCTGCATGGAGCGAATGGAGATGCGAGAGTAGAGCCAATCTTAAGTACCCAGAGTTGTTTCTGTTTGCATTAAAGCAACTCTCATAAGCTATAAAACCTTACTAGCCGACAAATTTGTCGACGTCTCTGTGCAGCTGCTCCAGCAAGAAAAAATTCTTATCTGCGGAAATTTTATTCTCTTGTGTGAAAATTTTACAGCACAAAAATGCCAAAATGTAAAATCCAATCCGTATATTCCAGCAAAGATATATTGGCGATACTGAAAATGAGAAATCTACAACAAACTTGGAATACGGGGATCTGAATGGAGTGTTAAGAATTCATAGCTCATAAATAATAATTTATTTTCATAGGCTTTTCTATTCAAAAGGCAATAACTTACTTTTCTTTGCTGATTATATTTATCAATTATTATAAAAAGGGTAAAGCAATATTCTCATAAAAAAGAACAATAAACATCACATTTATTACACGGACATATAAATCGACTTTGAATGATGTGAAAGCTAGTTAAAGGGGGGAGGGCGAGACATCAAATTTAAAGAATGTTTTCAAAATTCTCTCTTCCAATTTTTTTCTGAATCTATAAGATAAAGTCTTCCTTTGGAACAATCGTTAAGAGCTGTCCTTGACGGTTTAATTCCGAAGGGGCATTCAGTGCTAACAGGAGTGTCTCAAGGATGGATTGCAAGCCCGACTCTCTTCTTGGTGTTGGTACATAGCCTGGAGAATAATCTTATGAACAAAATTTATCATTAAGGTGATCATACAACCACTCAAATTGTAATTCCCGACCATGTTGATCCAATGAATATCATTTGCAGCTTCAGGAGAGATAATTCAAACAATTTTCCATGCAAACAAAAAAGGAAAAAAAAATAGGAAAATAGAAAAAAGAAACAAAGAGTTGATGATACTTAAAGCAAGAACCGTGAAATAAAATCCTGATGTCGTCTTTAATGATAACAAGATCTCGTCTTTTGATAACAAGAGTCAATATTCTTCGTATTCTAGAAGTGAAATTCGTTATGGATCTCATGTGAACTGAGCACCTTAGTGAAGTGAGATTATCCTGGTTCTGAAAGATATGATCTATCTTTCGATGTCAAAAGATTTTTCCTCGATTGTCAGTGCCTCAAACATTCTTCATTCTCATCTCTAGTGAATCTAAAATCAAGCAGTCAGTATCAAGAGCATCTAGTAAATGCGTGTGTAACCAATTCTCATCAGCCATTACAGTAGCGAATTGAAGTGAGGTTTATTTTAGTGTTTTACACGCATTTCCACTATCCACCTTCGGAGGGCTTGTCTATGCTCATACCTGGCAGAGCTAAGCTGATGAGAGACACCATTTTGCTGGGACTACCTACAGCAGGGATATCCCTGCCAGGAACCTAACCTAAAGAGAGGTTTTTTTCGAAATACTATCGCCATGTAAAATGAATTCCCAGCAGAAGAGATCTCTTCTTGGTTACAGTAAGCGAAAATATTATAGATATTTAAAATAAGAAAAAGAAAAGAAAAGTCAGAACTAGTGGCATATCTTCAGTGACGATGGAGTGACACCAAATGTATAGTAATAATATAAAAAAAAACCTTCCCGAACTAGCTTGGGATGCAAGAAACTGAAAGTTTCATTCATTCACCATGAACACTTTCCAAATACATGCGGAGTCAGGGTTTTTGAAGAAAGAGAAATGGAGGAAAAAGCCCTCTCCCCGCTCTCTTTAGGGCCTTTGATCAATTCGTGAGAGATCATTCATATGCATTGGCCATTCCGTTGATCATTGATCATTCCGTTGACTATTCATGTGCACATCAGCTTTCCAAGCTAATGAAAAGCCATTCTTATAAACTTTCACCGAAGAGATTTTCTATGCGTTCCAAACGAACGGTAAAGAATTATTCATTTTTTGCTATATCTTATTTTATAGTAAAAGTTTTAGTTATTGGCTCTAGTAATTCAAAAAGTTTTCATGCAGCATTTTCATCAAATTGTGATTCTTAGCCAATATTCTTAAAATAAACGTGCTCTATGATTGCTTCAATCTGTTTTGATGTATCTTATACGCTTGTTCGGATAGTTAGAAGTTTCCATTTTTTCCAAAATGAAACACATATCGCTTTTCACATCTTTTTGAATTAACTTGAACGTAAGCATTTCTAACGCCATCTAGCTTTCCACTCGTGTTACAGAAAGTGCACTTCCCAGCAGGCAACATTTGTTCCAATTACAAATCCACTTACAGTTTCACGTCACTTATACATGGGTCTATTAATTGCAATGAATTTCCGTCTCTAAGCATAAAATGCAAACCTTGAGAATCATTAACTTCCTTCATAAGCTTTTCAGTGATGGCATGCTCCACAAAAGCTAAAATTCCTCCTTGACTTTATATTTATTTTTATATTTTTAGCTTACATATAGCTAAAAAACAAAAACTCGAGATTAGGTTTGTCTCTGGCAGGGAGGGTATCCTGACCTTCCTTCAATTTTTCCGTTTCCTTTCACTAATTGCCGATTATTTTCCTAGATTCACTTGTTTCTTTCCACTTTAAAAAACTTTCCCTCCCTACAAACAACAGGAATACATTGAAATGAATTACTGCATAGGGGACAGGGACAGATGAACCACAGAAGTTTTTAAAGGGAGTAAGCGTATAAAATGGGACTCCAGTTGAAGACCGAGGAGGTCAGTACAGACGTAGTTGAATGTATAGTTGATAATGATCTAAATTACTTTTGTTTTTACGATTTAAAAATCAGGTGGCCAGAGATGCAAATGTGACTTTTTTCTTTTTTATTATGTTTTAGCTTTTTCGAGAGGTTCTTGAAGGAAATTAAGAATATATTCTCAAGTGCAAACTACACTTTGTGTATGCCTGGAACACAATTGAGCGCAATTAAGCACAAGCATAGATCTTGTAATTTCGATGTGAACTAGCATAGTCGTGTAAGAAATTACCAACTACAGTTATGATTTGTGCCAGCACGGAACTTGGGAAGGAGTTACGTCAATCGCTTTATATCCTAGCTTTTCAAATGAAGCCTTTTTCAAAATACAAATAAAACCCTATTTTTCTTAGCAGAATCGAGCAAATATGTGGATCCCTCGCAAGACATGATGACTGTGGTAACCGATGAGGCAGCAGATTACGCAACATCAGCCCACAACCTGAAAGGCGTGTTTTGGGTTTTCTTTTCCTCTTATCAAGGGGTAGTTACTTATAAAAGCTTTTATGAAGTCACCAAGATACGGAAAATATACATGGGATGTAAAAAGCTCCTTTGTCCCACTATATCTGGGAGAGAGAAACGATAATGTAACACATTTCGGGAAAAGCGGAAACGTTTAAGTATGCTTAAAACCAAATAAAATAGGATAAGAAAGATTTAAATAATCAATAGAATCGACTCAGTAAAGGGGTAGACTGTAAAATTATGTTTTACAAAAATGGGACGCAATGTTTTTGGATTACTGCAGAAGACTTGAGTTTAGAATCAAAGGAGGAATGAATTCGTAAAAGATGCTTATTTTTACTACTCTTTTGAAATATTCAATCCTGTCAAAATACTTATGTTTAATAAGTTGATTTAATAAGCTATAGAATTGATCAGCTGCTACATATATATACGATTGAGGAAAGTTTAAAAGCGGATCAAGAGTAAAGTACAGAAAACAAGGCTCCTTTTCACCTAGGTCTCCTTAATTATTTATGTTTCTTTTTCTATTATAAGTATCTAAGTCAAGGCCGTATCCAGGGAGTAGACGCCATATTAGTAAAATACTGTATTGCTATGTTACAAAATTTTAAAAGACGGTTTTATTCTAGGCCAGTTCCACTTTAAAATAGTAAACAAATCATCATTGCCAACATTAATGTTAAGAAAACATTAATGTTTTCTTTTTCTTAATTTTTAACAAAGAAATATTATCTAAACAAAGAAGCCTTAGTTCACCAATGTATACATGTTCACACATATACACATGTGTTTTTATACCATAGCTTCTTTTCCTGAAGGAAGAGGACTAATCATAGGAGTTTCTCCCAAACAGGAAACTGAAAAGACTAAAAACTTAGATCAGTTCCTGAGAGCAAATCATCAATGTCATCTAATTTTGCCAAGTAGCGCTATGCTTCTTTTGGTGGGAGTGAAATCAGCACTTTTGCCACCTTTTTTATCCAGCTCTGTAGCCCTGTACCGTAAGCACTATAAAAATACGTGTAAACAAAAGAAAAGAAAATGATGGCATCTTAAAACCGTCTTTTTATTTACCTTATATCAAATCAAGCAAGCAAGCACAAAGCAAGAGCAACAAGGCAGGACAGATCAGGTCTGTCTAATAATTGATTTTGTTGATGTTAGGTTAGTTTTTATTGTCTTTTCCCCCTTTTTTTTACACCGTTGATAAAGGCTTCCGGGCGTGAAGCCAAAATACTGGGACTTCTATTATTATAAGTGAAAAAGTTTTTTTTTGTTTATTCATTGTCTTATTGAAAAATTACACACGTTTTTCTGCATTTGTATTTCCTTTCAATCGTCGAAAATCCCAAACAAAATATGCAACCGAAACTTAAACATCAATGGTTTGCAATGGCGTAATTTGGCAGGTTCAGTGGGCATGAGCCTCCTTGGTTAAAAAAAAAACCCTTTTTGGGAGTATCTTAATTGAAAATTCTTTTTTTGGTATTTTCATAAAAAAAAAAAATGAAAAAAGGAACAAACTAGCCCCCCCCCCTTTCATTTTTTTCTAAATACATCTCCCCCCCCTAAACAAAAATGGGATTGAAAAAGAAAAGAATGATGTCTCTCCCCTGCATCTTTTCTTAAACGTAACTTGTAAGATTTATTGCACTTTTTAAGAGCAAAATGTAATTAGAGGGCAACTAGTCCCCCTTCCATTCACTTTTTACCATCATGTACCGTCAGTAACCCAAATTAAACCGAAAATCATATGAAATACCATTTTACTCAAAACATCAAATAAATATGCCTCCTGGGATGATATGATCCGTGCAGCTCCAGGGGCGAGGGCTCTAGCTCATGCAAAATTGTCCTTTGTTCACAGGTAGGTTTAGTAAAGAAACGGGGGGGGGGAGGGGAGTATGTTTGGCCTTGGTAGCTAATTGCCATGAAACTTTCATTTCGTTACTTTTTCGGCCCTTGGGTCCTCATGTTTTGGGTCTCTGATGGATTTTAAACCCGGGAGCATTTGGCCTCGGAAGCCCTATTGTAAAACCGATCTGTTGGAAATGGGCTAAAAAGTTTTTTTTTCCAATTTGCTAGAAACCAACATCCTTGGGTTTGTTGTGTCAATGGCACTTAAATACACAAAAAAGTTGAACAAAAACAATAGTTGACAAAGGAGGCCCAAAAACACCAACATTTTGTTCGCAACAGATTAATTTGAAGATTAGTTTCTTTGTGCAAAATATTGCCAACAAAAATATTTGCTTTAAGGTTCAAGGTTCTTGATAGAACATGCAATTCTGTGCTGAGCCTACAACTGTAACTTGCACCGAAAGGACAAAATACTAAATATCATTGGATTCATTAGTTTCAGATCTATCGATTCACCGGGCCAGAATTATAAAATTACTTAAGACGGCAGAAAAGTCGTATAAGTAATTTCTTAGGCCACACTGCATTTACACTTACAATTAAAACGAAATGAAAATATAGGAAAACAAATATAATTTTTCAATAAGATAATGGACAAAAAAAAAAACTTTTTTTCACTAATGTAATCACAACAGCCCAAATACTTCATGTCCAGAAGCAATTAGTAACAGGGAAACAAAAAAAAAACTAGCTTAATATAAACAAAATGTGTCAAGAAAACGGGAGAAAACACAAACCATATTAAAAAAAAAGTGTAAAAAAATAAAAAAATTATGGCATATTAAAACCACCCTTTTATTTACCTTTTATTTATATCAAATCAAGCAGGTGAGCACAAAGCAAGACCAACAAGACAGGATAGACCAGGTCTGTCTGAGGATTGATTTTGTTGATGTTAGACTAGTTTTTATTTTCTTTCCCCTTTTTATACCCGTTGATAAAGGCTTCCAGACGTGAAGCCAAAATACTGGGACTTCTATTATTATGCGTGAAAAAAGTTTATTTTTGTTTATTCATTTTCTGATTGAAAAATTATACACATTATTCTGCATTTTCATTTCGTCTTAATCGTAGAAAAATCCTTAGCAAAAACATGCAACCGAAACTTAACATCATTGGTTTACAATGCCGTAATTTGGCAGGTTCTGCGAGCATGAGCCCCCTGGATTAAAAAAAATATACCCTTTTTGGGAGTATTTTTATTGAACATGCATTTTTGGTATTTTCATTGAAAAAAAAACTGAAAAAAGGAACAAACTAGCCCCCCTTTACTACTACTACTACTATCAACTCACCGCAGCACCAAGCCGCCTGAGGCAAACACAGCTACGCAACCTCCTCCTCCATCCCAATCCATTTAAATCCTTCCTTTTTACATCCGCCAACAAAGTTCCCATTTCCTTTAAATCTTTGTTTATGAGGTCATAACTTCCCGGGCGAGGACAGCTTGCTTTCCGTTCAGCCCTAGATGTTTGGCCGAAAATAAAAATCTTCGGCAGCGTGTCAGGCTTCATCCGCACAACGTGCCCTAGCCACCTCAACCTTTCTTTCATTATAGCCCTAGAGAGCGGTATTGAACCACATTTTTCGTATAGCCTATTGTTTGAAATACGGTCAGTCAGCCGGGTGCCCAGAGCAATCCTTAAGCAATTTCTCTGAAAAACATCTAGCAAATCTTCATCCGCTTTTCGGAGCGTCCATGCTTCAGAGCCATATTTGACCATTGTCAACACTGTAGCTTCTAATATTCTTATCGTGGTATGCAGACTTATCTTCCTAATTTTTAAAACTTTTTTTTAACTATGAACAAAAAAACCTGAGTCTTGGCTATTTTACTTTTAATATCTTCACTGCTCCCAAAGTTTTGACTAATAATACTGCCGAGGTTAGTTAAGCTGTCCACCTCGTCAATCTTTTCGTTTCCCAACGTCGTCAACTTTTCATCTTCACTTATTCCTAGCTTTAGTGACTTAGTCTTCCTAACATTAATTTTCAAACCAATTCTAGCGCCCTGAGAACGCAAAATCTCTAAAACTTCCTTCATTTTGCTCACATTTTCATCTAGGATGCTTAAGTCATCAGCATAATCCAAGTCCAGGAGACTTTTCCCTCCCCATTTGATTCCGTGGTCTCCCGTTGCCTTTCCTGCGCTCCTTAAAACAAAGTCCATCAAAATAATCCATATAAAGGGGGATAGAACACAACCCTGCTTAACTCCTGGTTTAATACAAAACCAGCTGCCAACCTCATTTCCTACCTTAACTGCAGCAGTATTATTCTCGTATATAGCACTAATCACTTTATTGTATTTGTCTGGTATACCATATACGGATAAAACCTTTACTAAAGCTCTTCTATCAACAGAATCGAACGCTTGCTCATAATTTATAAAACTGAGGACCAAAGGTGTTTGACAACTCATACACTTCTCAATTATTACACTAAGAGTGAAAATTTGGTCGACACATCATCTAACTTTTCTAAAACCGCACTGTTCTTCTCTTAAAACTTTGTCTACGGCATCTCTCAGTCTAAAAAGTATCATAAGATAAGATAAGATAACGTGTATTTCAAGCCAAAATGTGGCAATGTAAACAAACATAAGACACGATAAACAAATTACGTAACTCTCCCCAATAATAAAGAAAAAAATAAAAATAAAATAAAAACTACTCTCTTATTTTTGCAAAACACTCATCAAGATACCTTCCCACTCGACAAATAAATTTTGACGATTTACTTTTCAAGGCATCAGGAAGCAGCACTCCATCTCTCCCAAATAAATTTTCCCTTACCCCCAAAAGACCTCGACAACGACTCAGACAATGCTCCAAATTCTCCTCCTCTTCTTAGCAAAGAGGGCAAGCAAACCTGCCTTCCTGGACACTTTTCCTCCTCTCAAAAACTTTCAATCTCGAACGAGTCGCAAGGCAATTCGATCATAGCTGTATCCAATATGTAAGGTATCTAGAAGGTAAATTTAACTTAAAATAAAACTCGTGACAATATATTGTCTTAACCTCTTTATAATACCTTAGGGTTTCCAAATTCTTAGTCTCCTCCCCCCATTTCTGTATCGTCTGGTCCTCCTGCACCCGCTTGATTTCCTTGTCCAACTGTAATTGTTGACTAGTTGGTCAAAGGCCATCATTCTATGCGAAAGAAAAACCTGTCTTATCCAATACCTCTTTAACTTTAAAAGGCCAAGATCTTTTCCTATGCAGCTGAATTAACTAATCATATGCAGCCTTCAGTAACCTATCACTGGGTAACTGTACAACCCTTAGCCAAAATTTTATCATTTGGACTGTTCTCTAACTTTTAAGAGACCACAGTCCAAGGTCTCCTTTAAGAAACTGAGTATGGGTCATTCTATGCAGCCCGTACAATCTCTTAAAATAACCTAGCTGAATGCTTTCTAACTGGGTAGCGTTCTCGTGTCCCCAAATCTCTGCCCCGTAATGGAGAATCGGCATAATCTTAGATAAAAAAAAACCTCTAATGCAAAGACGAATTCTTTATTCCACTAATTTTATTCCTGAAAAGTGAAAATGTTGCAGCTCTTCCTTTATTTAATACTTCTTTAATATGCAGTCCTCCAAGTACAAAAAAAGGCCCCCGCCATCTAAAAAAACTATAACTTCTAATTATGCCATTATGTAAAAAATAAACATTGTAAGAACGAAGTAAGTCAATCAAAAAATAAACATTGCAAGAAATACGTAAGAAATTGTAATTCATCTCACTCGATAGTATGGTACTTAGTACTTGGAAAAACAGTCATTGAAAAAAAAAAAACACTCAAAACTTGGAAAAAAAACACACTTAAATGAAACATTACATTTACTTTATTCAGGGATTTTTTTTTCTTTTTAGTTAACAATATTTCCAGATACCTCGCTATTCTTCTGCAATTTTTTAGTGGCTATATACCTAGAAAGAATTATTTTCTGACTTCAAACTGTCCAAATACTTTACTCCCCCGGTAAATACCCCCCCCGTGGAAAAGAAGTCTTTCCAAATTTGAGATTTTTTTTTTTAGTTTTTTTTTTATTTCCGTAGGGGAAAGGAGTTTTGGTACTTGTGTATTATGGGCAACTCACTCAAGTTTACGCTGTATAGAACTCGAGAACAAACCGGTTTCTTCGTTATTTTTTTCAGCTTAGCGCGAGACAAGACAAAGACAAGTTACAGAATATATGGGAAATATATAGTTTGGGCTACATAGTTGCACATATGGTGGGGGGGGGGGATCTGAATACGATTTTTTTCTAGTTCACCGTGGTATTATATTCTGTCACTTGTCTTTGTCTTGTCTCGCGCTAAGCTGAAAAAAACTAAAGAAGACACCGGTTTTGTTTTCGAGTTTTACACAGCGTAAACTTGAGTGAGCTGCCCATAATACACAGTACCAAAACTCCTTTCCCCTACGGAAATAAAAAAAAACTCAAAAAAAAATTCTCAAATTTGGAAAGACTTCTTTTCCACGGGGGGGGGGGGTATTTACCGGGGGGGTAAAGTGTTTGGACAGTTTTAAATAAGAAAACAATTTGTTCTAGATATGGCCACTAAAAAATTACAGAAGAATAGCGAGGTATCTGGAAATTTTTTTAACTAAAAAAAAAAAAAAAAATCCTAGTATAAAGTAAATGTAATGTTTCATTTAAGTGTTTTTTCCAAGTGTTAAATGTTGTTTTTTCTTTTCAATGACCGTCTTTCAAGTATTAAGGACTATTATTAGGTTAATGTGTTGTTTCATTTAAGTGTTTTATGATGATCGCTGATCAAAGTTTATGTCATGTGTGCCTTTAATTTATGTGATTTTGCTATGTTCATGGCCTTATATTTGGCTTTAAAATTCATTTCTCTATATACCTATTTAATATGCATAATACTTGTACCAAACACATTTTGCATGCAGACCCGCTATACTTTACCCCCCCCCCCCTTATAATATTCAAAACTAAAGCCCAAAATTATTTCTAAATTAACTAATAAACAAACGAAAAAACTGGTGTGTTCCAGAATATTACACAGCGTAAACTTGAGGGAGTGGCGCATAATACACATGTACCAAAATTTCTTCCCCCTACGGAAAAAAAAAATGAAACTCAAATAAAATTCTCAAATTCGAAAAGGCTTACTTTCTACGGGGGGTATTTTCCAGTGGGGTATTTTCCACGGGGGAGGGGGGGGGTGGAGGTGTATTTTCTGGGGGATAATCGCCGGGGGGGGGGGGGGGTAAGCGCCTAGAACCCGACAGTAAATCGTAGTTTTAGTTAATACTGTTTCCTGCATGTTTCATGAAGTGGTAAAAACATATTTTCATTTAATTTGGCAAAAATATGATTCCATTATTGACATTTATTGATTGCGTTTTTTCTCGTTGGTTCATTTTGCAGAACAGAGTTCCTTTTAGTTTATATCATACGCTATCTAATTCCTAGTTTAAATCAAACAACTTCTAATTTGTTATATAGATGGCACTTTCATGAAAATTAAATCTCAGAAAGAACCAAAAGGAAGATCATTGTACTCTTAGATTCATTTGTAAAATCTTATTGAATCCCGTGGAATCAAGATAATTTAAGAGAAGTAACGAGCAAATTCCCGCAAATAATTTTTGAGACCCCACTAGCTAAGCATAAAAAAAACTGAAAAAAATCGTAACGAAAAAAACGAGGACAACCAAGGCCAGTGAAAAAAAGAAGAATGCTATACGAATATCTCGGTCGAGACCTCTGTTTATCTGTATGGATACAGAATTAGGAATAAAAGATGCACATAAATTCCACAGGACAGTATGAAAAGACGAACCTTAAAAACAACTCTACACTGAGGCAAGATTCGCTGAGGAAATATTTGCATAGTATTCTTTGTTTTTTCACTAACTGTGATTATTCTCGTTTTTTCTTCGCTATTATTATTTTTTGTTGCTGTTTTTCGTTTCTCAGCCCTCAAAAAAATAAGGAAACCTTCAATTCAAAAAAAAGTTCAAATTTGAGGCTTAAAATAAGGTTACCTTTGCAGAAATCATGGGGTCCCCGCCACCTTTATCATCTGACGAATTCTGCCTTGGAATATTTTTCTTCTTCTTGAAATCATTGATTGGGGACTTCACAGTTGTATCTGGCTGCGTCACAGCTTTCTCGCATTTAATTTGCTTGTTCTGTAAAAAAAATTCCTGATGTATATCCTTCATCATGCTTCGCTAGTTGTAGCAAAGCATCTCAAAGGAGAAGAAAAGGGCAAATTCAACATATGACTCTAAGTATTAAAGACAGAGCCTACAGTAGGAACATCGAGTTTAAATATTGTTGCCACTTTTCATTATATTTTGAAAAATTTTGCCACGACTAACTACAGAATTCTTCTATTTAGAAGTTTTAAATCCGCTAGAAGAAAAAAAAAATCTTACGAAAAAAATTCTTTTAAGATCAGAAGAAAGCTTTATGGAAATTATCGGACCTTATACTTCAAAGAAATGGCAGTGAACGCTAAAATAGAAACCATTAATAAATCACCAAAATTGACAACCTAGGCTCACCACATGTGTTGACTTGTCCCCTTTTTAGTACCGTAGTTTTAGGTTGGGCATAAAAAAATGGTTACTTTTTAAGGCTGAGATAAAAAATTTGAATACCGCTTATGTACCACGTAGCAATATTACTCGTAAAAGGACCGAAATCAGTGATTCCCAGCCAATTTTGGGCCATACCCTACCTAGGCATTTCTATAATCCTGATCGCCCCCTTAATTTTTTTACCTTAAACTTTACGCAAATCCTACTGAAGGAGGATTAAAAGGCCATTGGCTCGGCATCTTTTTTTGAGTTGTACTCTAGGCATATTTTATACTAATCAAAATCTGTGCGTATGTTCACAACGCTGCTCAAACAGTGCATGACGTAATTGCCATACCATCATATAACTTTTTGCTCTTTAAACGCATACGAATCTGACGTCATTCACATGAAAAATGTTTTTTTTTAATAAGATTCTACAGTATAGTCAGCCGAAGGTTGAACTTCCTGCACATGACCAACCAAAATATTGTTATGCCCCAGCGGTTGGGCCTGTGCTCCACTTTGTGAATCACCGACCTAAATAGTACTTACGAGCAAAATACATTCTAAATATCGTCGCCTGGGAGCGGAATGGGCGTCGCCTGGGGGTGAAAATCACAAAATTTCGAGAAAAATGCGGTTGAATTTTTGCAACCTTACAGAACAAAAATGGTTTGAGTAAAAAACGTGAAAAAATTACATGCTAAAAAGCATGGTATTAAAAGGGATGATGAGATTTTCCATGCAAAATATCAAATAGTTTCGGCACAATGAATTGCCAAAATCCTGTTAAATCAATTGGGTTTTAACAGTTGGTTAACTTTTCAGATACGTCAAAACCGGTTCAAGCGTTTTAAACACCAGACATGTGACTTACAGTAAAACTGACCTATAAGGTGTAAGTTCAAACTGAGTAAAACTTTTAAAGAAATTTGGATGTAATATATAAACAAATGGATACAAAAGAATGTTAAGAGACAGGTACAGTTAAATGTAATAATTATGCCTTTCATTTTTTCCCCTGCCTGGATGTGAGACAGTTTTCTGTTGGGGACAGCTATCAACTCTAGTGTTCGTGGAACTGGGTGGTTTACTTGAAACATCTTTGGCAGTTTCACGACTCTTCCTTGAAGCAAGTCCTGGCAAGTTCTTTTTGAAGAATTTTCGGTAGCAATTTGCATAGACAACCCACATGATTCGCATGAGAGACTCTAAATCTTTTCTTACGCAAAAAGTGCCGCTTATTTATGTTTTCGTGCCTGAATTTGCGATACAAGATTTCATCAAAATCACGTACTCTAGAACAGTGGTGGATCCAGGGGGGCGAGGGGGGTACGCACCCTCTATCATAGTCCAAAGTAGTGTAATTTACTTAATTAACACAAATTTGCATTAATTAAACTTGCTCCTAACGCAAAACTATCGAATCAACCTATTTTGCCCCCCCTTCTAAAAAATCCTGGATCCGTCCCTGCTCTAGAATTAGGCTAAGCTAGGTTATGCTGAGAGGTGATTCAGTTGGGAGTTCTACAGCTTATTTAGCCCAAACTTGAAACTTCCGATATCATGCGTACCTTCCAGCATCTTCCAGAAGCTTCTCCACATTTGCAACAGTAGCAAGCAATTTTCTATTTAATCTTCTGTTTATTTTTTTGTTTATGTTTTCTAAATCTTTACTTCTAATAAGTACAGGCGAATGCGTAGACGTGTCAAAATATCCTCTGTTAAAAGCGCATAACTGATATGTCAATTGTGCTTCCAACAGAATAAAAATAATGCAATTTACGTCAAAATGGTTTCGACTCGTAGCCTTGCATGGAAGTGTGATACACTAAAACAGGGTCCATATTCAAAAAAAGCACAGAATTTCACACGAGATAGCTCTGATAACACAATTTCGCTTAGAAGTACCTAGTACACCAATTCTGCTTCCAGGCGACGTTATGTCAAATTGATTTATTTAACATTATGTAACACACCTCAAGTCTCAAGACATGATTTTTTACTTTTAGTGCTTTATTTTGAAAGAATTCCAGATTTTGCAGAGCGTTGCGATAATTGCTGCAGTAACATAATAATTACAAGCAAGATACTAGAAGAAATTGATATCTGGTGGTTAGACCTGGAATTCTACTTAAGGTATACATTTCCAGTGCAAGTATCTGGTATGTTAATTTTCTCCAGTCTTATAGTTTTAATGTTGCAATCCACTATCATTTGATGGCCAAGATTCAGCTTCAACAATCTAATGGATTGATTTTTTGAAATTTAATTTGCGTTTAATTTAGATTGAAAAATACGCGAAAGTAGAAATTTTTCCGATTGTTAAGCAGCTTTATATCAAAGAAAAACTCTAAGTAATGTCGTAATTCTGTCTGAATAAATGGATATATTTAAAAGTAATGAATCTAGTGGCTTAAGAATCTTCGCTTCAGGTATGAGTTACAGCAGTAGACCTGTCGATAAATCAAATGTTTTATAAGGAATATAACCTTAAGGGACCTATAATAAGAGTAGGTCTTAGTCGTCTTCTCGTGATTTTAGTTCTGTTTCTCAATCTATTCGCAGCTTTAAAATCTAATCTTTATTAATCGGCTTGGAATAAACTTAACATTCTTCATTTATATTGTGTATTACTGTGAGTGGCTTCGAGTTAGACAAGATTTTCATATCAGATTTTGCGCCCAGTACTTCTAGCAGACGCTAACAGGTGCCTATGATTAGTAACTTCCTATT
Organism: Artemia sp. Qi Xiang Cuo; assembly: GCF_049724085.1. NCBI lineage: Eukaryota > Metazoa > Arthropoda > Branchiopoda > Anostraca > Artemiidae > Artemia > Artemia sp. Qi Xiang Cuo. The sequence continues at coordinate 28,876,783 of NC_142812.1, read as the reverse complement.
AAAAACAAAATTGTTCGAATAAGCAACGGATTTTTTTTTAAACTGTTATAAAGCAATTTGACTTTGACAAGTATTTGATAAAAACCAACTGGGTCATCGTAAGGCCCATATAGAGGTCTGATGATAGCCAGGTTAAAATGATAAACTTTTGACCCTAGTGCTACCTGTGTCTTATTCATAACGCTAGTAGCACTCCTTTTTATAAAATACTAAATTATACGCAAGCTAACAATCATTAATACAGTTTAATGAAGAACAGGATTTCTGTTTATAGACAGGTATGGTTTTTAAAATAAATTTCAACTGGTTGGAAATATGTACAGGTACTAATTGTAGGTTTGCCAATTATTCCTTTTAGTATTTAAGGTATATTGATTATTAGGGGTATTGGGCTAATACTTTTTCAGTTATGGTATATAGAAAAAGAAAGCGAATCCTTTTTAGGGACTATGCGTACAGATTAGGGAACTGATACCTTTAGTGTGCCGCAAGTATTCTTCACTATAAAGAATATTTCTGGTTCTTTATAGGGACTATGCGTACAGATTAGGGAACTGATACCTTTAGTGTGCCGCAAGTATTCTTCACTATAAAGAATATTTCTGGTTCTTTATAGGGACTATGCGTACAGATTAGGGAACTGATACCTTTAGTGTGCCGCAAGTATTCTTCACTATAAAGAATATTTCTGGTTCTTTATAGGGACTATGCGTACAGATTAGGGAATTTTTACCTTTAGTGCACCACAAGTATTCTCCACTATAAAGAATATTTCTGGTTCAAGCTAGTGAGGTAACCTAAAGTAAAAAAAAAATATTTCCATGCAGTTTGACTTTTACTTGGTTTTACCTCCCTGGTTGTTCCGCTCTAAAATTGTAGTTAGTGTGAAAATTTTACATGTATATTCCCCTCGTCATTTAGAGTATTATCTTTTCCTCTTCCTCTTTCTATGTTTCTCTCAGTAAGGTAAAAAGGTAAATAATACGGCATTGGACTTTACAGTCCCTACCGGCGGTGCTGTGAGGGAGATACAATTCGCCTGGACTGTTTAATGCTTGATTTTTTTTTTTTTTTAGGATTGATGTAACTACCTAATAACGCAAGGCCCAGCAAAAACAGAATATCATGAAATATGATGTATTTGAAAAAAAGAAATAAAAAAATGGTGTTATGTTTTTTTGTTTTGTTTTTTATTATGTAAATGTAACGAAAAATGTTTTAAAGTGTTTGAAAAAAGTGAAAGTATTTTAAAGTTCAAAAATGTATATATATTGTAAATTTGTATTTTAATATTATATGCTATAGGCCTAATGAATGGGAGCAGCCCCTTGCCACCATGGGTGGCTAGAATGTTAATTTGGAAATTGTTGTATCGTAAAATAACAGATGGAGAATCGTATTAATGGGAAATTGTTAAAAAAATGTTTGTAGGAAAAATATAGATAAAATGTATTAGGAGAGAAAAAAATAGGTATGTGAGGAATTAGAAAGGTAGAAAGCTATGGAGTATGGAGTAAGAGGGGAGGTAGATAGTTAGTAAAGTAAAAGATTTGATACTAAAATAGTGATGAATTAGATGAAAAATAAACAGGGAGCCTTAGAGTAAAAAAAAAGAAATAAATGAGATTAATTTTTTATTTTATTTTCAGGAGTACGAAAAAAAAATACCCGGTTGGATTCTAGTCATTACATGAAGCATCACCAACCCATCATCAAGAAAACGAAAAAAGAGAGGAAACCAGAAAAGGAGTTACATCCAGGATGTTTCAGTATAGACCAAAGAACTCTAGATAAAAGAAAGAAAAGAAGAAGAATTTGATAAAAAAAAGCTTTTAAATAATAAGTCGAACAAGTTGCAAGTGAATATTTTTGGTGGCATTCTTTTTTTTATCATGCTGAAAGATGATACCCAGACTGTGCAATCTTTCACACCATCAGGATACGTTCACATATGGTTGTATTATTTTGAAATTATTAGATTTTTTTTTTAAAGACATAAATTCGAATAAAACTATTCAAATACAACTATAAGAGAATGGAAACAACACCTTAGCTTCGGTAAAAAGCAAACGAAACAAATAAAACTCCTCATGTGACTAATAGATGCACTTGAAACACAAGAATACCTAATACGAAAAGATCAGGGCCCAATATTTGAAAAAAAAACCTGTATCGTCAGGCTATTATATCAAAATTACTAAACCTTTCAAAGCGATCAAAGATAATTCCTAAAATGTAAATAAAAAAGAAGCAGCTAAACCAAAAACCATTTTACTTCAAAGTGACAGACTTAATTTCCTGTTTTTGAATAAATCATGATCTAGTTAAATCAGCATTTATAGAAAAGTGACGTTCAAACTTTATAGCCAGAAATGCACAACTTTAGCTTGTACATTATTTTACAGCAGCATCATCACTAAACATGAGAAACAAAGTAAGTAGTAAAAAACTTTAAACATCCGTTTATATCATCCCGCAACAACAGTAGCTTATACAACTACAGAAGCGCCATCTAAGGCTAAGTACTACGTATATGTAGGTAGCTCTGCACCTACTACCAGTTCTGCTTGAAAATGTCATTAGAGCAGCATAATAAAGGCGTGGCTTTGTCCATTCCTTTTCTTCTCTGTTCAAAAATTTTCTCTGAGCAAGAAATCTTTAAGAACAGGGGCATAAAAATAGATCAAAATTCCATAAAACATGTCAACCTTAGCTCTAAATCAGCTACATACTTTCAAATTAAAAAGTGGAAAAATCCATGAGCCAGCTATTTAAATTTTTTTAGTCAATGAAATTTTACAAGCACAGAATTTTTTCACAGCAAACTGAAGTTTAACAAGCCATTTTAACTTGTTTGGAAATTTTTAAATTAACAAGCGTTTGAAAAATAAATTCAAGACAAAAGATCGTATACAAAAACACTTTGACTTGTAAGGAAAACAAATATGAAGTCGATTCGATTTAAATAATAAAAAAGAAAGAAATTATTGTCTAATGACTTGTCGGATACTACTCACTGTTTCTTTTTTTATGAAGCCAAATGAATGTAAACTTCATTTCCTTTTAAATCTGTCTATTTACCGTCAGGAACAAGACTCAATTAACCTTTTTATTTCGTGTATTCTGGCACCAAAATTTTTTTTTTTTTTTTACGGATAATCACAAATTGAAATTTACTGTACTGAAATGCGTTAAAAACTGTTGAACCTAGGGAAGAATTATGTTTTACATCACAAACGTTTTTATAGTAGTTAGAAAAACATTCACTTCTATACGCTTTTAAATGCTACAAGATTAGAGAAAAAATTGTTCCTGGCATTAACAAACAATTTATTATTCAAAAACAACAAAACAAAGCCGTAATCAAGGAGGAAAAAGGGGAGGGAGATGGGAGTCATTTGTAACCCCCTTCCCTCAAAAGTATGAAAATTCGCATGTTATGCTTTTAGCGATATTTTTCGTAATTCAACCGCCAAAAAATTATTATTCGTTCCACATCAAAATCACTGTTACCGAGCAATACGAGGGAGTTAAATCTTTTTAGAAGTATATAAATAAGGCTATAAGGACCCACTTTAAAATCTTTATGTGCAACAGATGCTATATATATTGAATTTCTATAATCGAAGTATGTATTTTCTGTAAACGTTATAGTTCTACGGTCCTTACTTTGATTGCGTTAAAGTAACTCTCGATCTCACTGGATTCAAGAGCTGTAAGAAGATCAGGAGGAGTTGAGCTGCTAACTTTTCCTTGAGGTGAGCTCTGGGATGGAGAGCAAGACGAGTTTGTTGATCCTTTAGTTTTGTCACGCTGAGAAATAGAGGCCATAACTTTATAGGGATCAGCGCTTGTCGAAACGGACAATCCCTGAAAAGATAAATCGAGTATATATAGTAAATCATTCTCATTTTATGTCTGTCTCGATTCTCAGCGGTTTAGCCACAATACATTTTCAAAAGACTCAGTTCCTTCAAGGTGGTCGACCTAGGGATATATTCTTATATTTTAATAGTATCCAAAAACATGTTTACATTTATATTTCTTTTTTTGTTGATTAAGGGTGGATCACTCGTGTGTAATCTCGTTATTCTTGCTGGGCAAAAATCAAATTAGCAAATCATTGTTTTTCGTTAAACGATCATTAAATCTCTTAGTAATGAATATGTAAGCTAGTTTTAGCGTTGTTTTGACCCGTTTTAATCATATTACTGCAGAACATTGATGTTGATGTTTCTTGCTGCAGTATTTTATATATATATATATATATATATATATATATATACATATATATATATATATATATATATATATATATATATATATATATATATATATATGTCTCTGGTATTCTAAGCTTAGGTTTTTTTATTAACAATCTTTATTTGGCACTGTTGGCAAACCGTACAAAGAAATACTGTTTTCGTAGGATTTGAAATTTCGGTATAAACAATGTCTTATGGAACGGTGGGAAACTCAATCTTTCTTATGATTCGGTAGGGGCTTTTTCCACCACGGGAAAAGTGGTTTTCTGGAATATGGTAAAATACATAAATGTACAAACAGATCGGAAAATGGTCTGAAGGATGATAATGAAGAGACTCGAAAATATATAAAGCGTTCTAGTCCGTAAATGTGATCCAATTTCAATGGCAACGTGTTTGGAAAACTATATACGCCAAACACAACTGTAAATGAAAATACAGAATGGAGTGGATGAGTAAAGACAAAAACTGAAATTTCATTAATGGGTTGGGCAGCATTCCTTCAGAGATTTTTTTGCAGAATAATTGAGCTGATAATAAATTTTATCGCAAATTTATTGTCTATAATTTTTCTTTTTTTGCTTGAACTCTGTCAATTGCATTTCTTCGGCGTCCATTCTATTTAATGTAGCTATTTTATGTGTATTAAAAACCATTTGCTCAAATTGATTCGTAATTTTGATTATACATACTGACCAATGTCTACCCATTTGCAGTCAAACTTTTTTTAAACTCAGACTATTTATTTGCCCGCTTCACTAAAAATATCAAATAAAACGTTTAACGTCAGTTAATTTGATAATACTAATTTACTAACGTAAGTTAATTTGGTAATACTACTCAAATAATTGGAAAAATATTAGTTTTAAAGTTTCCTATGATGCCAAAATTACAGTCTCTTATCGATTTTTCGTATTATGTTTTTTAGAATTAAACTAATCAAAGCAAACAAAACTAGAATGGTTGACAGAATTTAACAACCAACAGGATGAGATAAATATTCTTAAGTTTTAAAGATCTTTTAATATCTTTTTAAAGAACCATGAAGTAAATAAGAATTACGGATCGAATTGAAAATTTAATATCCCAGAACTCAATCTCTGGGATTCAGAGTTTTTGCCGATATTACGTTATATATATATATATATATATATATATATATATATATATATATATATATATATATATATATATATATATATATATATATATGTATATATGTATATATATATATATATATATATATATATATATATATATATATATATATATATATATATATATATATATATATATATATATATATATATATATATATATATATATATATATATATATATATATATAAACCAATGTTTATATTTAAACAATATTTATAAATATATATATATATATATATATATATATATATATATATATATATATATATATGTATAATATAAACCAATGATGATCAAAAACCAACTTACGACAGCAGTGGACGATGATATTTCACCAAGTCTTCCATCAAACTCCTGACACCACAAGTAATCATCATCTAAAAACGGCATGTTCATCAAATACTAAAATAAAGTAAAATAAAATCAAAACAGTTTAAATTCTCACTTCACGGCGTATTTGTTATGAAAATACAAGTCTGATTCTATGACAGGTAAGAAGTAAGCTGTTGCAAACAGACGAATGTAATATGTAAACCTTGTCAATGTTACTATTCTTGATTTGAAAGAAACTACCCACAAAAATTGAACTTTTCTAAACATAATTCAGTGAAGCCCTCCTGCCGTGACCCCTTAATAAACTATATCTAAGAATAATTTTATAAATTTAGTACTATTCATTTGATGTTATTCTGATTAATTACGGATCTTTATTAGAAGAAAACCTTTAAAGTAGAGACTTATTTTCCTATCACCCCCTCCCCCTTAAATAAGAAACATTTTTTTTTATCTTTTGTGGGCAGATGAATGTTATGACGGCAGACACTGTTGCTTATTCGTTTCTTTTAGATGACAAAATAGCTGCAATTTACGCCCCGTGAGATTAAACTTTATTATCGACTTTGGGTATAGGTGTAAAGTAAAATGGAACAATCGTAGACATCTGTAAGATTTTACTCTTTTTTGCCTAGATAGTGCCAATAGGTTATTTTAAGTCTTCTTATCAGCTCCCAGATATGAATAAGAATTTTTTCTTAAGATTTATAGTTTCAAGGCAAAATTCTAGACATTATGGATACCCAAATATCAAAACTGCCGAGGCTTCAATAACGGAATTAAACAAAGATTTTTTCAATAAATATAAGGTAGGTTATGAGCTAGCTTCAGAGCAGTTTTATGAATCCCTTCAGATTGAAATATCCTATTGCAGAGCAATGAAATATTCACATGGCACTTGAGAAAACAGTCGTGACCTAAACTATCCTTCAAGTGATATGTCCTTATGGTCAATTAACAAAGAAAGAATGAAACAAATATTCCAGGATAGATAGACGGCGTAATATAAACTATAAAAGGCAGTGGCGTAACTATTTTGGCCGAGTCACGACGTAGGCAATAATGCTCCTAAACTAATCAATCAAATAAAAAATTAGGAAGAGACAAAAGAGGGTTATAGCCCCAACAAAATTGATTTTTTCTATTTGATCTTGACACTTCCTAGAAAAGACCGAGCCCGTCCTGTTGGAGCTTAAAGCCAGTCTTCATTTGGCAGATTCTGCCATTCTGCCATCTTGCAGAAAACGCAACGTCGAAGGTTGCAGTATCTGCAAACTGCCAATACGGAGCCGGAAAAAAAGTCTCCATTGAAATAAAATTTGCAGATTCGCGGTGCAGATTTGCAGAATCTGCCAAATGGAGACTGGGTTTTAGACTTGTTTACCTGTGTTAATGAAAAAGACTAATAGTAGATCAATATTTATATAATTAATAATTTATTTTAGCTAGAGACATTTTGCCTGAAAGTTTAGCAGCCCGTTCTTTTTCTTCAAAGTAAGACCTTTAGGAAGAAAATCTCTATTTCTTTGTTTACAAACTGATCAGTTTAGAATGATACTTTAATTATTGTAATCCATGATTTAGTTATTTCCTTTTATTACTTTTTCATACTGTCATAGCAAAGTACTTGATTAACTCTCGGCATTCCTGTTTCGTGACGATATTCTCTAAACAAAGTGATAAATGCCAAAAATTATAAAAAAAATTTCCTCCAGATTTTAGAAGCTAATCGGACATATTTTTTAGACCCTAGGCCTTTTTAGAAGCTAATTTTAGACAATGATTTACGAAAAGACAAAATTGATTCTTCCAATGCTCGATTATACTTCCGTCTATTTTCCGGACTCGCAGCTATAAGCAAATACTAAGAACTCCTGGAGATTTTGCCATCAACAAAAGCAGGATACTCCTCTTTCAATTTTTCTCATGGACTTGTCATACATATCATACGCCATCTACTTTTCAAAATGCAGGAGCCAGATAGTGTATTTATTAGTGATAATTTTGACGCGGTTGAAGTATTAAACAGCGAATTGATTGCTCCTCCCGACCTTAGTGCGCCAATTTACCAGAATATAGAATCTTTCGCCAGTGCATTACAAAAGCAAAGGCAGGACGAGGTAAGGAATAATGTTAATGATTCAATCGAAATATCATTTTTTCACATTGATTAAATAGATGGCGTATGCGTACATTTTGGGAAATTTTTAAATCCATATTTTTTTTTTTTAAACAAGTCCAAATGTTAAATGATAGCAGTTACAAGCTCTAATTTGACGAATCTTAAATACTAAGTGTTTTAGAAATTAGTTGATGAAAATTAGTAACAAAAACAGTAGCATTCTTGTCTAGGCCCTCTTCAGAAAAGAAGCACAGTAGTACCGTCTGATTTTCTAGTCAACACTTTCCAAATATAATGGTCGCTACTATGACAATTTCATCTGTTCCCCTCAATTGGGTCAGATAAAGCTCTAAATAACGTACATATGCATTTTTTTTCATTGCGTGAATCATCAAATCCTTTTTTTAACGCTCATTTTATGCTTAACCCAGTTTGTAGCACCACTTCATTGTGAAATAATGTTAAGAGTTTGATAAATAAATTATTTAAAAATGATTTAAACACATGAATGAAAATGGAAAGAAATGTGGAAATCCGGTTAATAGCAAGTTTCTGCGTATTATAAAACAACATTTTTTTCTTATCATAGTATTTTCTTGTAATTTTCTCTGTAACATAGAAGTGCATTTGGCCCCATTTGGGAGTAGGGCCTGACAAATGTCATGGTAGCGACCATTACATTTGGGAGGAATGTTGATTATTAAATGAAACCAATAAATTTTTTAGAGCTTCCTTCACAAGAGGGCATAGACAAGAACAATACCATAAAAAATAAATTAAGATTAATTTGAATGGTGATTTTGATTACGTTTCTTTTAATTTTCCTGCTCTATACTGTTATGCAAACTTCTATACTGTTATGCAAACCCCCCCCCCCCAATATACCTGCCGATGAAGATACAACTGCAATCGCTACAACATACTGGGATAGGTAAAAAAAGAATATTATTCAATTTGCTATTTAATGCTCCGTAAATATACCAGTGATTCCTGTGGAATTTTTATTTTAATTAGTGCTACAACCTAAGCTAACATTATTGGTACTCTAACTACATTTTTATAGGCATTTTAAAAGGCAATGATTATTGTCTTTATAAAGAACCTATCAAATGGTATGTCTGTTTTCTAGATATCTCATTATGGTGTATACTAGGAATTCAACCAAAAATAGAACATTACAGAAAGTCTTACGTATTAACGAATAGTGGCAGGATCCAATAAAATTACATCTTGACTGAATGAAAGCATAAAGATAAATATAAGTGTGAACATTAAATGTCTGAATATTTAAAATTTCTCGCTAAATGAATAATCATAACTTGAACTCTACAAGCTCAGTTGATTGATTGGTTAAAATTTAACTACAGAATAACTTATGCTATCTCAAACCATTTCAATAAGCAATCATTCTGCCTATGTGCCGGCGGAAACCATACCAAAACGTTGGGTTGTTGAATTATTTATGGTCTATATTGCAATTAATTTAAAAAATCGAAATTTTTCGGAGGGAAGTGAAGAGCAAAGTTGAAACTTAAAACGAAAAAAAATACTGCTTCACAATCTAACCAACATAGGTACTTATGTACTATCTGGAACATCTGTGAGAAGTGAAGTTTGATTAATGCTAATGAAATAAAACAAAATAGAATAAAAATATAATAGTTTAGAAACAAATTTCGGCTATATATTTGCACATTAGGGGGATAGGGGGATAAAGCATAACATATATTAAATACCTAACCTAGGTACCTTTTCTCCCCCTAAACCCCAAAAACCAATAGTTTAAATATTGTAAACCCAATGACAAACCACGCTTTGCCATCCATTTCCCTATTGAAAGAAACCCGCATGTTCCCTATATAATATAGCGCGTGTGTTCCAGATAGTACATAAGTGCCCTATGGCCTATGTCCCTAATATACATCGATAAAACTAGTGCAAATAAACCAACTGATGATGTTTCCCTATTTAGTATGGTAATAGAAAACTAGACCCACGCAGAAGTTCAGGCTCTTTTTAGAAATCACCATAAATTTGTTTTTGCAATAAACTTTAACTTTTCAGATTAACCGAAAGATAGTTACCACTCCTGATTCAGTGTCAAATGGGATTTTTTTTTCATCAGGCAGTTTTGTTTTTTTCAAAACGCGTCTTTGGACTTTTGGTTACTATGGGCTGTGTTTCGCTCTTTACTAGGTTGCATTTACTGCTGCAACTATGATATATCCAGAAACTATTATTTTCACCATTTTTTTTTCATCTTACTGATTTTTTTTTCAGGAAGCTAAAAATAGTGGCAAGGTGCTAGAAAAGAAAGTGACAACCCCGGCTTTACAGTATGAACGTAAATTCAAACCTGAGCAATGTAAGCTTTTTTCTCTGTTTATTCAAAACGCTTTGGTATTTGGATGAATCTTGAAAAGTCAATAGTTCTTTCATTAACAGTAAATTTTATTTATAGTTTTGTGTTATTGTATCTATTTTTTCGGTGATCTTTATGTAAACAAACGAATATTTTTGGTGCGCTATTTCAGAAGTTTTTTTGGGGGGGGGGGGGTAGGAATTATCATTGGTGGAGAAGGCAGGGAACCAGAAACACTTTCCATATTTTTCAGTAATTTCCCCCCTTCTCCCTTTGACAGGAACTTAATGATACTTGAATCGTGAGAGTGGGGAAAGAGTATGAATAGCATCCATACACAACTGTTTTACTTCTAAGAGGTTTCGGATCGGTCGGATTATCTACCAGAGGAGACACCACAGATTGCTTGAACCTCCATTTGGGAGGATCTCTCGAGGGAGGCTATCCCTGAAAACCCGTCCGTTGATTCCTTCAATAGGAAGTTCAACGCTTGCAATTTTAGGGAGAAATTACAAGTGGATGGTTGACCAGTGGCATATCAAACCCTAAGCACTGTATAAATATATATATATGAACATTAGCGAAAAGTTTTTCCAAACATGCCACCCATTCATAGCGCGCTGTTTTGGAAGTTCTCAGACCGTCAGAGCAATAGTTTCTCGTGATGCGCTAAACATTTGTCATTGCGAGTGAAGAGTGATTTAGCTCGTGCGGTTTTAGATGTGTTTAAAAAAACTTCAATGGAGTATAGGACTTTTGGCTACTGTTCGTATATATTTATACTATGGCCCTAAGTTTTGACACCCATTCATAGCGCGCTGTTTGGGAAGTTCTCAGACCGTCAGAGCAATAATTTCTCGTCCTGATGCGCTAAACATTTGTTATTACGAGTGAGGAGTGGTTTAGCTCGTGTGGTTTTAGATGTGTTTAAAAAAACTTCAACGGAGAGTATAAGACTTTTCGCTACTGTTCGTATATATTTATACTATGGCCCTAAGTTTTTAGATTAGCTGCCTAGCGCCATGAAAACCGTCGTAAAAAAATGCCGGATTTTCAATTTGCTGGAAGTTACAACAATTCATGTTGTGTTAGAGGCATAGGATCACACGTCTACAAACCGGGAACACTTTTCTTTATATCGAATTAACTAAATTCAAAATTGATTTTTTGATTAATCTCAGTAGATGATGAGTTCGCTAAGGTCTTCACTGCTTTTTGCTGTGCTTGAAGCAGCTGAACGTTTGGCCCATTTTGATAAGAGTTTTGTTACCAGCAACAACCAGGCTACCTCTGCAAGCTTTGCTGCAGGACTTGGCATTGGTACCAACGGGAAACTATTTACAGACGGCAAGTTTTTTGGAAACGCATTCATAAAGTGTTCCAAACACTTATTTAATGACTTTGAACTTAAAATGGATAATTGAGAGAAGCAAGCAAATGTCATTATCAGCTAGAACAGTTCAGGGTCGTTTTTAAAATATGACCAAAAATATTGATGGGCAAGTCCAACGTTATTTGCTTCAGCCGATGTAATTGGCATTGCAGTTAATGAAAGTAAATTGTACTAAAATAAAAATATAACTGGCACAAACGTTCTTTTAATTCTCACGTTTTGGCTGATTTAAACCCGCAGCCTAAGAGGTTGCCGACCGTTTTCATACTGATTTTCAGGCAAATAATTTTTAATAGCATATTTTAAGAACTCGCTAGCTACTGCGTCATTTTTTGTCAGAACGCTGGAAGTTTATTTAACTTCGTTTTTTTTTCCGACAAGAAAATCTCATCCGTCAATAAAAACAGGATTAATTTTAGTGGGGTTTTTGACGCAGTTTCTAGGTCCCAACGTTTGACGATACGACAGTTTTATTTTTCTTACTTTATTCATATTACTTCTTTAATAAGGCTAAATATACTGTCAAATGGAAGAAAAAAAACGAAATGAAAAATATTCATTTATAAAACACATGTTTACACGTGGAGCATATGTTGACCTTTAGATTAAAACACTTTGTAAAAAACACAAACTTCAAAAAGACAAAAGAAAAAAAGGAAGAAAGAGAACAAGGGTAAAAGATAAAAGAGGGGAGAAAACAAGGCTTATTTGCCGATAAAAGCAAGATAGAAAAATCGAAAACCAAAACCATGGTGACAAACAACCCAGACCAACGTCACCCATAAGCCAGTAGATAGTCTCCAACCTTTCCCGAAGATGTTCACTCTAGAGGAACAGCGATAAACAATAAAAATGCTAATAAAAAACTAAAAAAGTATAATAATAAACAAAAAAAAAATTGGGTTGTGAAGACGATAATTAGAGTGATCATGATCCATGATCAGTACAAACAACCACAACCCAGAAAGAAATGCTTTTCTAAAAAACTGCCTCGTGAGAAAAATATCTCTGTAGATACATATTTAGAAATAATAAAAATTTTTTGGATCCAGATTGATCATATCTTAAAGTAAAAAAAAAAGAAACTGAGTATTCTGAAAAAAGAGCCAGAAACCCTTCAGAAATGGCTTGAGATCGAAAAAAGTTCATCAATGGAATCGGCATAGCCAAAAGCAATGACCAAAGATTTACATCCCTTTGCCTCAAAATTCGAAGGAAGTTTCTGAGTACAAGTGTTTTAGCGCAATAGCTCTGATGTCTTCTCTTCTTTTCTCTACATATTTTTTTTACCTCTCAACTTTTACAAACCAAATTCTGCAACGCCAGAAGAAGGTACCGTGCAGCGCGAAAAACAGAAACTTTTTGTTTCCACGTTTCCATCTTTTTTTTTTTTTTAAATTTACCGGAATTGAAAAAAAAAACACTCAAATTAATTTTTAATTGTGTTGCCGTAAAATTTTCCAGGTTCTTCGCTGAGTCTAGGGACCTGTGGTAATATTGTAAGATTTTTCTTTTAATTTATGAGGGGGTTGACCGAAAAGTGGGGAATGAGTTCAGTATTTTCTGCCTTTTTTCTATAATTCTTAAGGAATATAATTAAAATAAATTTGTGTTATACTATCATTTCTGAAGATAAGTATTTGCTGCATCATCATCTATATAATAATTCCTTTTAATACTTCAGTTACTATTAGCTACAGTTCGTTCCTTAATGTAACCACAGAGAATCAGGCAGCTAAGTAAGTCTAATATATGCCATGGTTTGTTCTTTACTAGTTTTCAGCTATTTCTACAGCCATGATACCGATGAATCTTGCATAATTCAAATTTATAATTATTCATACAGATACTTCATATAATCTCTTACTATGGGCTATAGCTCGTTCTTTAATATAATATTGAATTCCCTTATTACGTCATATGTGGTTATAACCTACGATTATAACGTCATTCATCAAGCTTATACACGAAAATGCAGTTTTTGGAAAAATTGATTCTATTTTAAAAACTATTTTATTTTTAATTACAAAAGGCCCCAGGTGTATCAATTTCCTTTAAAATGAGCCATTAAACAGCTCTCTACGATGTTCCAGTGCCAATTCATCTGAGGAGAAAAAAAAACATGCCTCATATACAGAATATCGGGGTTTCACCCACTTTTCTTCATTTTCAAGCCAATAATTTTTCCTTGATCCCCAAGCCAAGAGACGGTAAGTTTCCTATATAGGGGTTTCGGACTAGGAAATTCTAATAGTGTACTTTTTGTCTTGATCTAACTCTATTTTCTGGAGTTATGGGCTATTGTAGTTTTTACTACGGGGCGTGATCGTCTCTTACTAGGTTGCTAGCTACCGCTGCAATCTGAATCTGGTTACTAAGTTCAATGGGGTAGCCATTACAGAATAAAATGTCTTTAATGCAATTTTGCTCAGAGACTACATGAATGTCAGAGTAGATTTTTAGAACTGTATCAACCAAAGAAATGACAACACCTCTTTCTACAAAAGGGGGTGGTTTGAAGAGAAATAAAAACAAAATCATTTTGGAAGGGTTCTTTGTAAATAGGAAATTGAAGGTATGAACCCCTTTTTAGAATTAGGAGATTCAAGAAAAGAAGCTTCTTTGGATTTTCAACCTCCAACGTATACTGTTGATTGGCATCTAAAGTATTCAAAAACATCAACAACTAATTCAGTGAATCATGACCATTGCCCTAAATGAACAAAACATGATCAACAAAACAGGCCAAGAAAGAATGTTTCAGTGGAAAACATACCAAAAGCGGAATTTTTGAGAAATTCATGTAGAAACTTCTCAAATAGCGAGTTGCAGTTGTTTCTACTAGTAAACCCATAATTTGAAGAAACTGTTTTTCTCCAAACCTAAAGTTTCAGGAAAATTTGTTGCAGGGATGAACAAGAGTCATGTCAGTTTCAATTTGCCTAGTTTCGTAATTAGATAAACGAAACTTACCCTCCAATTTTCTTTGTAAAGCTTGTTCATATTTTTGTGCGTCATAAGAAGTTTAAATAGAATTTGCGGTTCTTAAAGGGATGGAATCATATGATTTCATATGAAAAAGGAAGAAATTATATGATATCTTGGTTCTTAAAAGGGGTGGAAAAATCATGGTGAAAAACTTTCCCAGTCTTGTAGCTGGGGAACTATAGCATCCTATGGTCTGGAGCAGAACACCCTTTGGGGTAAAGTTCTGTACATTTGAAGGATTATTAGTCCACCATCTTTTACCGTGTCCGATACCTTTCTCAGTTGGTGTGTGTATTAACGTCAAGGGTCAGTTTGATTTCTTTGTAAGTAATTTTATCCAGCAAAAGGTCACAAGTTTTTGTTTTTTTATAGTCTGTCCTGTCTGTAAGAACAATTGTTTTTCCCTTGTCTGCTTTTCTAATTATTTTGTTTTTGTCTTTTTCAAACGACTTATGATTCCAATTTCTTCTTTCGATTGAGTGCGATTGAGAACTGCGAAGAAGGCTGAAAATCAAGGATACTTTAAATGACTTCTCCTCAAAGCAGATTTGGGTTATAAACTTTCCCATCAGAGACAACAATACCGGCTTCCAAGTCGTAATATTTTCGGGGACATTTGCATTTGTCTGAACCATAGGAAATTTTGCTCCTTTTCATAGAATACTTCATGGATGTGAAAACCTTAGATTATTGATTCTCATAAGGATGGGACAGGGTAAAATATAGGAACAAATTCTCCCAATAACTCAATTTTTTTAAACTCAAACCTTAATAATTTTTCTGATAGGCGGTTTTTGGCTAAATGGAAGTCGTTTTTGAAGGAATTTTGTGAAAGATCAAGAATTTGGTTTAAATCCAGAACTGATTAGCTGCAATAAAGTATGGTCTCAGAACCTATCTTGGCATTTTTTTTTTTTTTTTTTTTTATTTTTAATCCCACCTCCTCTCGGTGACATAATAATCTTTTTCACTTAATTTCAAACTTTAATGTCACCTACACTAGTTTAAAGGCATCTTTTATTTTTTAATTTGGGTAGCCAAACATAATTGATGAAGACAAGGTATACTACAAAAAAAAAAAAAAAAAAAAATCAAAACCACAAAAAAATACCATTCCCGGTTTTGCAGGGTGCCTTTCCGCCATAGGGCACCCCTTTCACCGTGGAAATACACTAAATACGCGTGGCATCCACCCTTCCATGTCTTAAAATCCTGGATCCAAAATATTGGTTAGCGAAAAAAATGTAATTCATTTTAAAGTAAATTATTATGATAAGTATCCATGTTAAAACTTTAAACATGCTATCTGAATGAATGGTTTAAACCATTTAATAATTTTAACCGATAACTGATAAATTATTTGAACCAAAGAACCAAAGAAATAGTTCATAGCAGCCGGATTGGATACACGCTGGCCTCCAACATCTTTATTTTGCGAGGATGCGACTTCGTAAATCAAATGCGACTTCAAAGCTCACTGTGGACATTTTTTTTTTTTTTTTTTTTTTTTTTTTTTTTTATTTTTATTTTTTAACTTCGTGACATAAAGGTTGCTGGTATAGTATCCACATGATTCAGCAAACTAATACTGACCATCAGTTTGTTGCGTAAGATGGAAGATTTCTTTGTACATACTTTATTGCGCATCATTTCCTATTCGTAACATGAAAACTAAAAAAACAACAACCTATTGAGAATTTCCAGTATAGCAAAAATGATAATTTAGCATTGAAATGGAGATGAAGAGTTATCCCTTATAATTGAGGACAGTCTCTATCGAAGAAAAAAAAAGCCATTTCTTCGCGAAAAAAATGAAACAAAACAGGAAAAAATATAAAAAGCAAGCTTTTTCACACACAATTAAAGAGCAGCGCGAAAACTTGAAAGGAATGAAAATCACCCTGAACAGTGGGGAAAACATTACTGAAAAAATTGCAATATGAATATAAAATAAATACACAATTTCCCTCTAAAAATATTTTATTGATTCTCAAAATATAGAAATATTTTCTTGCGCTCAACCAAAATGTCCAAACTGTGAAATTTTCAAAAACACAAATGTAGTTTGTTTAGGCTTAAAATGCTCTCCGAAATTCTCTCTTGTGTCGGTTAAGTCCTTCATATAGGAGGAAACCTAAATACTTTACTGGACGTGAGGATATGATGAATATGAGGGTTGACTGAATCGCGTTTTTACCTGGAACTCCCATAGCCTATCGAGCCCGAAAACAGTATGCTGGCATGTTATATTAAATTTAGTACTTCTTAAGAATTTTCAATATGAAGGAATCTCGCTTCTTTGGCAAGGAATTTGTAAAGCATGCTAGGATTTTCAGCAATTTTTTACCTGAGTTGTGAAATGTGGGAAGGGACTTGGCAAATTTTGGTGGGGATCCGAGGTGTTTAAATAGCATGTTTAATTCACAAGTTTCTTCTACTAAAGTTGATAAAGCTAGTTTGCAGTCCCATCTATATCAGATATGTATGTTCTCGTACCGTCTAAGAAGATTTAAAAGTGAAGATTAACCTGGTCCTGGAAGAGCTGTACCATTGTAATGGCTAGCTGATATGTAATTCTCCCAAGGGATTAAAATTTCGGTACTTGTTAATTAAACGAAACACACCCAAGAAGTGAAGTTAGGTTAATCCCAATGAAATGTAACCTGACATATAACCTTTAGTTTATATAATAATATAATTTGGGCTGTGGCTGGGTAAAGTATTTGGACAGCGCTCCTAACATAACCTAACCCCATCCTCCTAATGTGCAAATGTATAGCCAAAATTATACAAGTCCAATGCATTCTATTTTCCATCACTTATCATTGTGGCTATGAAACCGGTTTTCTGTGATCTAACCTAGGCGTAATTCTTGAATGTGTTTCGTTTAATTAACAAGTACCAAAATTTCTTTAAAGGAGACTGATGGGATCTTACGGGTCTAGCCCCCATGACCAGTCGTGGCTACGGGAAACCGGCGCCCTCATTAGTTTTCAGTAGAAGTTTAAGCCAAAAGATAGAACAACTGGTTTTGGCATTGCCTGGAAACCGCTTTATGAAATCATTCCATAATTTATTAACGACAAATTTTTAAAGATGCAATTAGTCCGTGCACAATGTCAATGTATATTTCGATAAACTTGGGATACAGAGTATAAGTCCTTTATGTTAAGAAGTTGTCGGAGTATGTGGACAATATGCACATTAGCCTGCCTTGTTTTGCATCTTCCCCAAATCTCAAAGTTTGCCAATTTTTCCTTCATTTTCAAATATCCTCTATACAGTTTACCTGTGTTTTCCATTATTTTTCAAAATCTACCCCTCTCCTTTAATGCGACCCCCCCAAAAAAAAAAGAAAAAATCATGTCTAAATGCATTATTAGAATATAACCCAATTATATAGGTTCTACTATATGACTCCAAATCGTCGTATTTTTTCCCATGATGTTCTAGCTATGCAATCGCCAAGGGGGCTCACGAATTAAACCAAAAAAATATTCAGATTCATCCCCTAAATTTTAAATTTTCTCCCAAGAATCAAATGAAAATGTTATATTTTAAGCTGGGACTGTCCTTTTAGTACTACAGACAATGAGAGTTCGAGGGCCCATCTTGCACCCAGGCTATTTCTTTATTTTACGATTTTACATATACACGAGCCAAGAGGAAGATAAATAAAATCCAACAATAATCGCAAGGCTAAGGCTGGTTTCTGCTGTATACATTTCCTTATTAGTACAAGATTGTGTCTAGTCGGCTATTGCCTAGACCTGGTGCCCTCCGTAGGCATTCCTACTCTTTGTTTTATTTTTAAGTATTTTGTTTTCGATTTGTGATTCCCTTGGGTTTGGTAACCTCAATGTGAAACGTAAAAGCTATTTCCTAGCAGTTCTATATTAATTTATATAATTGATAAGTGTTAGCATTACCTAACCGATCACGTGAGACTGTAGAACATGTAGACGAAGCCAACATTTCTCTGGATTAATTTTATAATCAGAGTCCATTTGATTTCTGATAATCAAAAGAGAGGATACTTCGTTTTGTCTCACGGTTGGTGATAAAGTTGAAACTTTGAGGAATTTTTTCCGGAGGGGCGATGGGGAGTAAGGGGTCTCGAAATTTCTTGTTTGGGGAAGGGAAGCAAAATTTTTCCAGTCCACACAAAAAAGCCAATACTACGTTTTAGCTTTTTTATGTGTTTTTGACAGGCTCTTTGGCTAGTTCTAATATTAATTAAAAAAAACTTTTTCCACAAAATAAGTTTTTCAAAGAAAAGTAAAGAACTCGATTAAACAATGAATAAGCAAAAAAAAAAAAAGAAAAGAAAATAATAATAATAATCTACCAAGCGTGAAACTACCATAAATCAGCATCGATAAATAAATGAAACCCAAAACGAACAGAAATTACAATAAATAAAATCGAGTCAAACTCAAAACGAGCAGAAATTAACATGAGTAGGGCTAAAGAACCCATATGGCTTCCCAAGAGCAGAACATAATTTGCACTTTACTGAAAAAATATAAATGTTTTTACTTTTATAACTTTAATAAATCAAATAATATTAATATTTCGATAAATAAATATCAGTATATGTATATTAAACTGACAATGCAGATTCATTTGTAATTTTTTCAGTTAAGTGCAAATTATGTTCTGTCCTTGGGAAGGCATAGGGGTTTTGAGCCCTACTCATGTTAATTTCTACTCGTTTTGAGTTTGACTCGAATATTTATTGTAAACTTATTTTGTGGAAAAAGTTTTTTTTAATTAATTTCTGTTTTGAGGTTTTTCAGGAAAAAAGAAAATAATAATTTAAATCTTTTTTTTTTTTTTTACTTTATGGTTAGGCCTGGAATTTGTATGCTGGAGAAAATTTTTCAACAATTTTTAACAACATACACCCTTTTAAAATTCTGGACACGAATAGTAGTGTTTAATATAGTTTCATACCTCCTCTAGTTGACCTGAAATAGAAAACTTGATACCATTCACAAAAAAATCTGTTTACTTTCTTTGATAGCTTGGATACACTTACCTTATTTTGATTTGGTTAAATTTTAAGAGCAGAAGTAGCACCGAAAGTTTGAACATAATACCCTCAGTCGTTCTTAGGATACGGCTGAGATGCCTTATTGGGAATTAGCATTAACACAGTGCATTTTGATTTAAACTTAAGGCAACATTTAGTTTTTAAAAATGGGCAAATGGGAAGATGGGCGTGGGAGGGGGATTAGTTGCCCTCCAATCACTTTCAACTATTAAAAAGGGCGTTAGCCCTTTCTATTTTCAATGGAATGATCCCTTTTCGAAGTTTCTACGACAACTAATTTGATACGAAGTGCCCTGGTCTAAAAAAAAAAAAAAAAAAAAAAAAAAAAAAAAAAAAAAAAAAAAATCGTACCCACATCGATCTTTACTGTAAAAGTGTCAAGCTTTCCAATAACTTTCGACTATTACAAAGGGCACTAGCCCTTTCAATTTCCAATCGAGCCCTTTTTGAGTTTCTACGACAACACTTTCTATAAACACCTTATTTGCCCCCAGGGCAAAAATTACAACCCTTGCCCTGAGGGCTCTCATGGAGTTGTCATCCTCAAGTACCTAATTTCCAGAACTTTCAACTACGTGTAAAAAAAAATGGCTAACTTAAAATTTTGATTGGATGTGTTTGGGGAAATGGTGGGCTTGAGAGGGGTGTTAGTTGCTCTCCAATCACTTTCAACTATTAAAAAAGGCACTATCCCTTTCAATTTCAAATAGAATGATCTCTTTTGAAGTTTCTACGACAACGCTTTCTATAAAAACCTTATATGCCCCCAGGGCATAACTTACAACCCTTGTCCTGAGGGCTGGGGGGGTCTCATCCTCAGAGACCTAATTTCCAGAACTTTCAACTATGTTGAGCAAAATTGCTATCTCAAAATTTTGATTGGATGTGTTTGGGGAAATGGTGGGCGTGAGAGGGGGGTTAGTTGCCCTCCAATCTCTTTCGAATATTAAAAAGGGCAATAGCCCTTACAATTTCCAATCGAACGAGCCCTTTTTGGAGTTTCTATGACAACACTTTCTATAAAAACCTTATATACTCCTAGGGCATACCTTACAACCCTTGCCCTCAGGGCTGTGAGGGGGTTGTCATCCTCAAAGACCTAATTTACAAAAATTTTAACTATGTTAAACAAAATGGTTATCTCAAAATTTTAATTGCATGTGTTTAGGGAAATGGTGGGCGTGAGAGGGGGGTTAGTTGCCCTCCTATCGCTTTTGACTATTAAAAAGGGATCTAGTCCTTTGAATTTTCAATCGAATGAGCCCTTTTTGAAGTGTCTACGACAAAGCTTTCTATAAAAACCTTCGGCATAACTTACAACCCTTGTCCTAAGGGCTGTTTGGAGTGTCCACCTCAAAACGTAATTTATGTGGAAATCAACTACGCTGAACAAAATGGCTATCTCAAACTTTTGATTGGATGTGTTTGGGGAAATGGTGAGCGTGTAAGGGGTGTTACTTGCCTTCCAATCACTTTCGACTATTAAAAAGGGCACAAGCCACTCCAATTTCCAATCGAATGAGCCCATTTCGAAGTTTCTACTACAACTCCTTCGATACGAAGTGCCCTGGTCAAAGACCAAGAAACCAAACCAAAAAAAAAATTAATAATAATAATAATACCCTGTGCCAACATCGCGATTGCGCTGCCTATTATATTCTAATAATGCGTTCAAATATTTTATTGTTTTTGTTATATTTTGTGTCCTAATTATCCCTCAAGCTTTAAGTGCCTACGAGTACATGCCATGTCTATGTTTACACACCAAAAATAGTATTGAGTTGAACTCCAAGTTCTAAAAAACAGTTTTTCACAAAAACAATATTACTAATTTTTTCCTTCCGGAAATTGATTGCTTTGAGTAATTTAGTGAGTCTCTTATCTCAAGACGTTCCCCTTCTCAGACGGTAAAATAAAATCCAGGAAAACGACACAGATCGCCCCAACAATTGTTGATTTTGGCCAAATGCCAAGGAAAAAACCGATTTCCGAAACGGAATTGGTGTAAGCAGTTTCCAGAAATTATAGTGCTTGAAATGGCATGTTTTTTCCTGGCTCTAAAAAAAATCATTCCTATCTGTTATTTTTCATCTCTCGGATCTTTAGTTTCGCATGTCGATTTATTTCCAGGACCGAACTGTTGAAATCAACATCGTTTCAGTCTTACTGTAACAATAGGCTATTTTATGTTTGCTTTGAGTGAATAAAGGTATACTCTTTTAATTCTGCAAAAATAAAGATTTCGCGAGTAATATTGAGTTTAGACACGCTGGAGTCTCTCAGTCGGTAAAAACTATTAGTTGGCCTAAAAAATATAACTATCGATTATATTTCCCATCTGTAAGTAAAACAAAATGATATCGATGCATAAATGGCAGGTAAACTTTGAATTAACACAGTGAAAAATAAATTTAAAAATGCTCAAATAATTTGGGTTCACGCCCGGAAGTCTTAGTCGACGGAAAAAAACAACAACAAAAAACAAACTAAACAACTTAATTCTTTGGGCTATGTATTCGGTCATCTTTTAGTTCATTTTCACGGTCTTAACCAAACCTTTTACTAATCATCTGTATGTCTCTGTGTTTTCCTTTTATTTGTAAATAGAAAGGCAGTGTTGTCAAAGAAATTATTCATTGTTTTTTTCAGGTTGAAAAGAAGTCTAGCTGACCGTTTTTCTGCCTGTTTTATATTTATGTAAACTAATATCCTTTTATGGTTTATAATTATATTCAATTGCATATGTCTCAGGTGTGAGATTTTGTAAAAAAATCATTTACGGACGATATATAATTGTTTTAAAAGCCTAGTTGGCAAACTTTTCGTACTTAAGCCTATTCTTTACGCTCAGAACCTAAGCAGATCTAAAAAAAGGTTAAAAAGAATATTGGGTATTTCTCCAAACAGATACCGAGTATCTTGCCGAGGTAGGTAGGTAGGCCGAGTGGTTGGCACGCTAGACCTGAAATAATCCTTCGTCCGTAAGGACAGGGGTTCGAGTCCTGGTGTCGCGGGTTATTTGGTTTGGAATGGGAGTCAGTGGCGTGACTCTGTAAGCTCAGCCAGAGTCGAACCAGCTCTAAAGGGATACCTGGAGAAATCTGGGGAAGGTAAACAAGAAAGGTGTGAGGAAGCACAGGGTGGCTAGCCCCCAACCCCTCCATTGTACTTCCTGACTGAAGGGCCAGGAAATGGAGATAGCACAGCCGGTAGGGACCGTAAAGTCGACTGCCGTATTCCTTACATGTACATTTTAGATAATTGGCACATTACAGTAAAAAAGAAAAGGATATGATCTCTTTTTTTGATTTTCTCCACTATTTTCTAAACTCAATCAACTCGGCCTCTGAACGACTCAAATATGGCTTACTGAGCCACAATATTTCTCCATCTATCTCGGCTCGTTTTTTCTTGTTCAGATTGAAACAGAACTATCGTAAAATTACTTTTCCAAATGGGTAGGCAGCTGGATGACATTTTTTCTAGTCTCACTATTTGACTAGTTTGATGACAAATCTTGAGACTTGTCTATGCCATTAAGAAAAAAATATGGGAAAGAAAAAAGAGACCTATACTCTAGCGAAGAGATGGGAGCCAAATATTTTGAAACTAACAACTTTTACTCAAAGTAATGGAATCCTGGGATATAATAACATCATTGAATGTGGAATTGCAAGCATGCAGGCAAGGAAAAGGCAAATGGACCCATTCTCCCTACCGCCAAATCTCGAGACTTTTCACCAATATTCCAAAAAGCTTTTTATATTTTCTTTTAATTTTCCTTTTTTTGAGCAGGCTATTTTTAATTTGCCGTCCTCTCTTCCCAAAATACGCTGCCCCCCAAAAATAAAATCCTGCTAATGTGCCTGTAAAATTGTATTAGAAGTGCTTGACAGCGCCTAAACTGCCGTGTCTGGTTCAAAAGATGCGTGTGAAATTGTTCATACCCCATTTTCCATTATGTAAACCTCAAGAGTCAACCGACTCTATTCTTGAAGTTCAAACTCAAAATAAGCAAACTGAATGAAAGAGGGCCGTCACCCCCATCAGCCCTCCATTCGCAACGTTTAAATGTTTGCCGGCGCTTTGTTGGAAACAACACATTATCGATATTTTCGTTGAGAACATAAAAATAATCATATGCCTTTTTAATTGCCAAAACAATCGTAGTTGCCAATTGGCACTCTGTTGTATTGCAGTAAGTTTTCAGCAAAATGCCGGCAACCATTTGCGGATTAAAAGGGGAGGCTGAGGGAGGCTACAGCCCCCTCAATTAAAATCAACTTCTGCTCTTTTAAAGTTTTAGCGTCGTTCTTTACTTGAATTTGGAGAAACTTCTTTTAAATTTACTTTTTTTTATG
Source organism: Artemia sp. Qi Xiang Cuo (assembly GCF_049724085.1). Lineage (NCBI taxonomy): Eukaryota > Metazoa > Arthropoda > Branchiopoda > Anostraca > Artemiidae > Artemia > Artemia sp. Qi Xiang Cuo. The sequence goes on along the minus strand of NC_142812.1, from coordinate 28,852,743 downwards.
TAACCTTGTTTTTTCTGTCCCTTACATAATAGAGGATCTACCCTGAATTATGAAGATCAGCCCTTTAATTTCAATCCCAAAGTGTCTGTAATTTAGTGTTTATTGAAAGAAAACATAATGGGGACATACAATCTCCCATTATCTAAGTCATGTAGGATATAGACATTATAACGGTAATCTTGGAACTGTGAAGCACAGAAAAAAGTCAAAAAGCAGAAAGAAAAAAAAAAGTTGCCCACAATGCGATTTGAAGCTACCTCCTCTCAAAACTAAAGTGCTGACAGGCCAGTGTCGCTAGGCTGCTCTTGAATTAAAGGGAAAATTTGGAGTGAAATGTTGAAAGTTTCAACGTAGATGATTTTTAAAACAAAATATTGCGTCTTTCGAGGCTACTCAGTGGCAGATCTAAGATTTGAGAAGAGCGTGGAGGAATGGACTGCTTCTTTTTTTGACCGATAGTTTCGCGTAAATGTAATTATACATTGCACAAAAGTAAACTGCATCAAATCCAGGTAGCCGATCACCACCACCACCCCCGATCTGCCATAGATGCTACATATGGTGCTGCGTAACAAGTAAACCCCTAGCATCAGTTAATGGTGTTAGAAATTTGATAACCATTCAAACAATTCAATAGTGCCTTTTGAGAAGGGAAAGCACTGCAAGAAAACTAGGAGATATATCTGCTTAAGTTAAGGGGCTAAGGAGCTGAAAACCATATTAACCAAACCAAACCATATGTTTTCATATCACATAATTATCGGTTAAGTATCTGACAAGGCAGAGCCAAATCTGGAAATCTTGGATTTTA